>NC_133324.1:808386254-808661254 GCF_042186555.1 Aquarana catesbeiana
TCCTCAGGGTGCAGGCTACTAGGCATAGTGGATGCAGTGCAAGATGGAAAGATGGGCACCAGTCACTTTTAAAATGTACAAAGAGTTTTATTTCTCTTAACAGGAACAGGGGGAGAGAGGGGTAAGGCACAGGACACCCTTAGGCAAATGCAATAGCAACTTGGCAGACTTCGCAGACCAAAAATAGAACTAGGCAGACAGCAATAAAGAAAAAGAGCCTTTCAGCTGAATGCAGCAATCTGTATCTTGTAGCAACTGCTGTCTCCTATAGCAACAACTTCATTCACAGTGTCCCACTGTAGATCCTCAAGCTCAACTCACAGTATCCCACTGTAGATCCTCAAGCTTAGCTCCCAGCTACCTGCTGGACTTCTCAAGCTTCACTCACAGCTACCCACTGTATTCTTCAAGCTTCACTCATAGCTACCCGCTGTATTCTTCAAACTTTACTCACAGCTACCCGCTGTACTCCTTCAAGCTTTACTCACAGTTGTACTTCTTGGATGAGTTCTCTCCTGAATCTTTCCCACTTACTTCACCGTCCGCGGCTAGTGAAGCGTCTGCTCTGGTACTGGTTCAGAACTCCATCCCTTTGCACCTGCCTCTGGCAACAAGAGTGGTTGACCCTTTGGCAACTTCTCCCTTGCCTCCTGGCAGCGATCAGGCTCCCCTCAGGCTAAGCTCCTTTACACATGGCTAGGCCCCAGGCTTCGGCCCTCCACCTCAGCTGCTACTCCACTCCACACACACTCACACAGTCCACAGACTCTCTCCAAATAAAAAGACTATCCCAGCAGCCTCAGCGGTCAAATAAACTCCTGCTGATTGGCTGAGAAAAGCATATTCACTCATACCCTGAATTCACTGTAATCTATCATTCTAATGCCAAAGACAACAGTGTCATCTACTGACAGAATAGAGAAATCACAGTAAAACTCAAGCATAGGAGAAAACCATTTGACCAAGACTAAAAAATTAGCCAGGCTAGTTACCACCTAGCACCAATAAATTTACTAGCAGCCCTGTTTAGGACAAGGGTACTACACAAACTTTTATGTGGATGTGCAGATACCACACATCCAGTACTGTATCATTGGAGGTTTGAGAGACTGAAGTTGATGCTGGCACTAACTCCTGTGAAAAGCTGATGCCAGATGCACAGGAGAAGTGTTTTGCCAGTCACTGCTCTCTTTTGTTTTGTCTGTGCAGCGTTTGTTTTGCTGTTTTAAAATGTGACGGGTAACTAAATAGTACAGCCAGGCCCTCCTTCCCATTTATGAGTACATTTAAAGGCCAGCCCTCTGAAAGTAACCCTGTATCCATAGCCATTTCCCTTAGGCTTCAAAAAAAATGCCCTGTATCTTGTCACCAAAAAAAGCTGACACGACTGCTCATATTAGTAGTCCTCAAAACACAAAAAGCACAGTTTAAATAACTTTGTATTAGGAACAAAGAGTAGGAACATAATAATGACATCATAATGGAAAATAACATTATGGTCACTATAATTATTACTACTGCCCTGGCCAGTAGTCTCTTTAAGCCAGTCAGCTGAAGATCACAATCTTACTTCAGATTATCTCTCCCCTATCCTACCAGTAATTGACAGGGTAAGGTGAGAGCAGAAAGTGTACTCAGTACAGCAGAAGTGGAAGCCATTTTTAATGGAGACCTGGGGAGAGAATGACTAGAACTGTAACCTGACTGCCTTCTTAGGCAGCTAAATCTAACCCCATCCATGAGACAGGAAGAGGGGCAGATCTGTGAAGAGCTGCTGAGAGATGATAATGCTGTGTTGCTGACCCAGATGACCCAAGTAGGCACTAGGCATACAATACAGGAGCAGGCTTGATTGGGGAGCCCCAGAATGTTGTGCTGACTCTCGACACTGACTCTGAGGAAGATGTGTCAACAGAGCAGAAATGTCTATAAGCAGAGTGATCTGTTCTGCAGCCAACTTAGGGATCTTACTGCCTGGTGTTTTATCCATCGCCATCCAATCTGCGAAGACAGTTATCACATTAATAACTGCTGTCAGGAAGATATCCAAGGGGAGTTGTGAGCAGTTTTTGTCCATATGTGTGTATACTGATCTTGCTTGTTCTCGCTAGATACTGTGGTGGAACTTTATTTAAAGAGGATTTCTTCCTCCCTTGATCTTCTTTCACCCTAGGGTACTGTTGGAGTGTTTCTTTACCTGTAGATCACAAAAACCTGGCATTGGAGGGTCAGTGCTTCAACACCAGGTTAAAGGGCCTTACTGCTGCCAGACTTTGCTTATATTAAAGTATATGTAAAGTATAAAGTATATGTGAACCCTTACCTTGTAAAATAACCCATTCATTTTAAAATGTAAATGAATGGCAAACATATGTATATACAGTATGCAGTCCACTTTCTCCACTGTGGGTGGCGCTTGACCCGAGTGGTACCACAGCCTGGAGAGGAAGTCAGTTGTCATGGTTTCCTGGTCCCTGAAGGTAGCGGTTTGATTGGCTACCCTGCATCCAGGTGACCTCTGGCAGCCATCTTTGGTCAGCAGAGGCTTTTAAGTCCCTACCCCCAGGTTTTGGTGAGCTTTTATATAATGGTTAGAGTAGAGTAAGAGCACCCATCTGTGAGGAAAAATATTAATGGCAAGGAAAGGTTCCTGACAAGTAGGGATAGGCTAGGGACACACACTCCTGCTATGGAAGCCTCCCCTTTTGGGACCAACCAGGCTGCATTCCACTCTCTGAAGACAGATAATGTCCGTGCATTTTTTACCCATAAAGGCTGGCACAGCCTGGAGAGCTCTGCAAGAGAGAGTTATAGTGCAACCTACCACCTCCTTTCACAATGCTGTGGTGATTGCAGTTGTAAGGGAACAAGAAGAGGCAGATGCAACGGTGGCAGTAACCGAGAAATATGAACCTGTGTACATAAAGGAGGAGGCCCTGTAAGCCCTGCAAACCATGCTGACAAAGCAGAAGAAAATGGACTCTCCCTCATAGGGCCGAGAACCTGTTGAGCAGGAAGCCCAGGAAGGACCAAAAATGCTGGTGGTGTGACCAATATGGACACTTATCCAAGAACTGTGGACAGTCTGGATTCAAAAACCCCTCCAAGTCATCCTTAAACTAGTGGTTCCGGGGCAAAGGGCCGATCCCCAAGACAGACAATTCAAAGTCCCAGCAAGCCAGAGGACATGGTCACACCAAGCCAAATGGTATCTGCCTTAGTCAACAGGAAAAAAGTCCTATGCCATATTGACACTGGGTCAGAGGTCACTGTCATGGAGTATGATTTCTATGTGCAGAGATTTGGAGCACGGAAACAACTGAACCTGCTGGATGTCCCTCAGAACAGCCAATAATATATCTATCCTGGTCAAAGACATCGCCTGGTTGAGGATTCAAATTCAGGACCATGTGGAGCGGGTAGGAGTAGTGGTGACCCACAGTCCAGTTAAACTGGCAGTGCCCGTTATGTTGGGCATGAACGTTTTAAAAAGACCTGAATTTGCCTTGCCTTTCACCCATATATTAACTTTCTGGCCAGTGGGCCGGGGGCTGCGGCCTGTAAGCGGTGTGGCACAGAGTGCTCCAGGCCTATAAGGCTCAGTGTAGGGCAGCCAAGAAACCAGAGCAAGTAGGGGTGGTTTGTTCAACCCCCAAACATAAATGACTCTTGGCACCCCTGCAAGAGGTGGTCTGGTCACTTCCGGTTGGGGCCCACAAGAAGCTGCAGGGGGCCACTATTATGGTGGAACCCCACAAGGACATCAGGGGAGTGGCTGTATTTTGTCCAAGTTCCACAGGGGAACAGTCTTAGTGCAACTCATCAACCTGGGAACAACACCAATCTCGCTACCCAGGCACGCTGCTGTGATGGACCTGGCCGGGACAGAGGCTGTTGGAGAGGACTGGGTGAGGGCCTGTTGCCGTTTGATTATGGGCCCTAGCATTTGGGGGAATGGTGCTCTCTGTGAGCTGTATGCCTGGGGACCCTGGGGTTGGTGTTACTTTGGATTCAGCTTCATGTCCCCCCAAAACACACAGACTTTGGGAACCCTTTATATGCCATATTAGAATGATAAGACTGAATTATACTGTTGGGACACATCCTGTGAGGAGATGCTAATGTCATCAACTCCACTCACCTGTCTGATGTCAGCTATAATATGTTTAATGTAAATAAGTTTAGTCTAGGTTCTAAGGGTATTCAACTCATTGTTGTTTGTTCTAATTAACCCTGTGTTGATGTTTATGGTAATGTATGTTAATTGAATGAGCTGATCACATTGTCCTCTATACAATGTAGGAGACGGGACGACTCCTATTGGAGCTGCTGCTATTGTGAGAAGGTGTCCTGTGATAATTAACTCAGTCTGGGCAAAAGGTCATGTCTCAATCACCTAGGCTGTATAAAGAATTAGCTCATGTTAATTAGGTTAATTAGGTTACGTTTGTATTGTTAGAGTAATATTTTCTCCTGTACAGGGGGTCCCCTACTTACAAACATCCGACTTACAAACGACTCCTACTTACAAACGGAGGGAGGCAACAGGAAGTGAGAGGAAATCTACCCCTAGGAAGGGAAATTCACTCCTGTAAGAGTTAATATGGCCAAAAAGGTGTCTCCACTGATGCTTTATCACCAATCCTTGTTTCCCTAATAACCCCAAATTTTCAAAATCCAATTGTCATTGGGACAGAAAGTGATGTGAAATCTTCTGAACAGGGGCACAGACAGCAAAACACATGTTACAGGGGTGATAACCCTTCCCTAGGCTATCCAAAAAACTTAAAAATAGATTTTTTGGCTGGAGCTACACTTAAAAAATTTACCTGTTCCGACTTACAAACAGATTCAACTTAAGAACAAACCTAAAGTCCCTATCTTGTTTGTAACCCGGGGACCCCCTGTATATAAGACTGTATTCTGGTTCTGAATAAAAACAGTTCATGGTAGCAACAAGCAAGTGTCGCCTTGTTTTGTGCTCAGAGAGGTTGGAATATCTGATATCTGTATACAGACTGGGAGGAACTGGTATATGACGGAAGCACTCAAGCGGAGTGTGGGACGTTCCATGACAGCTGCCTTGGCTGATCTCTACATGGTGCCTTCATCACTGCTACTCCAAGGCCCAACCAGGGGTGAAAGCTGTATATGCCCCTCTTCAGGCAGCTATGGCATCCTGGGAAGAGACACAATACAGGTCACTACTGGAACAGCTGGACATTCCCTTCACTTTTTCCTACCTCAACAGTACTGCTTCATCAGCTGCTGGAAAAACAGTGTTTGCCACTAGTCCAGAAGATTATGTGCTCACCGAAGCCATTGACCACCCAATCTACACAGGGCACACACTGCCCATCAGAGAGAGGTACGTCACATTCCCCCAGCACTGTGCCAAGAAGTCAAGGATTTGCACAATATGCTATAGGGTGGAGTGATCTGGGAAAGCCACAGTCCTTAGGCCACCCCTGCTGTCCTGGTGCAAATGAAGGATGGCAGTCTGCGGTTTTGTGTGGACTATCGCAAACTCAATGTTTGCACCCACAGGGATGCTCACCAGTAGGGATGAGCCGAACACCCCCCAGTTCGGTTAGCACCAGAACCTGCGAACGGACGGAAAATTTGCACGAACGTTAGAACCCCATTGACATCTATGGGACTCGACCGTTCGAAATCAAAAGTGCTAATTTTAAAGGCTAAAATTGTCCTAAAAAGGGTTTGGGGACCCGGGTCCTGCCCCAGGGGACACGTATCAATGCAAAAAAAAGTTTTTAAAAAGGCCGTTTTTTTGGAAGCAGTGATTTTAATGATGCTTAAAGTTAAAAAAAAAAAAAAGTGAAATATTCCTTTAAATATCGTACCTGGGGGGTGTCTATAGTACGCCTGTAAAGTGGCGCGTGTTTCCCGTGCTTAGAACAGTCCCTGCACAAAATGACATTTTTAAAGGAATAAAAGTCATTTAAAACTGCTTGCGGCTTTAATGTAATGTCGGGTCCTGGCAATATGGATGAAAATCAGTGAGACAAACAGCATAGGTACCCCCCAGTCCATTACCAGGCCCTTTGGGTCTTGTATAGATATTAAGGGGAACCCCAAACACCCAAATTATAAAAAGGAAAGGCGTGGGGCCCCCAAGCCGTATATACTCTGAACAGCAGTATACAGGCGGTGCAAACAAGACAGGGACTGTAGGTTTGTTGTTAAGTATAATCTGTTTGTAATTTTGAACTGGTACATTTTTAACATGTCCAGCCAAAAAATCTATTTTAAGCTTTTTGGAAAACATAGGGAAGGGTTATCACCCCTGTAACATTTGTTTTGCTGTCTATGCTCCTCTTCAGAAGATTTCACCTCACTTTCTGTCCCAATGACAAATGTTTTTAGAAAATTTGGGGTTTTTGGTGAAACAAGGATTGGTGATAAAGCATCCGTGGAAAGGAGAAATGTTTTTCCCATATTAACTCTTACAGGAGAGAATTTCCCTTCCTAGGGGTAGATTTCATCTCACTTCCTGTTGTCTTCTTCCGTTTGCAAGTAGGAGTCGTTTGTAAGTTGGATGTTTTAAATTAGGTGGCTGCCCTATATACTCTGCAGAAATTGTGGCCTTAGGTGTTGGTGTTGCCACAACACTGTAAGCCCTCACAGGGCCCTGCTGTGAAATATTAGATCAAGAATTGTAATTATATGCCCCTATAGAACAGGGTCAGAAAAATTGGGCCTTTGGTGATGGTGGTGGTGCTGGTGCAACAACACTGTAATTTCTCACAGTTACTCTTGGTGGGCGCTAGAACGGGCCCTGCTGTGAAATTATAGATCAAGAATTGTAATTACATGCACCTGTTGAACAAGGGCATAAAAATTGGGCCTTTGGTGGTGGTGGTGCTGGTGTCACAACACTGTAAGTCCTCACAGTTACTCTTGGTGGGCGCAGAAACGGGTCCTGCTGTGAAACATTAGATCAAGAATTGTAATTACATGCACCTGTTGAACAGGGGCAGAAAAATTGGGCCTTTGGTGGTGGTAGTGCTGGTGCCACAACACTGTAAGTCCTCACAGTTACTCTTGGTGGGCGCTGGAACGGGCCCTGCTGTGAAATATTAGATCAAGAATTGTAATTACATGTCCCTGTTGAACAGGGGCAGAAACATTGGGCCTTAGGCACTGGTGCTGGTGCCACAACACTGCAACCCCTCACAGATACCCTAGTTGAGCGCAGCAACGAATGCTCCTGCAAAATATTGCATCAAAAATTGTAATTACACGCCCCTGTTAAACAGGGGCAGAAAAATTGGGCCTTAGGCACTGGTGCTGGTGCCACAACACTGCAACCCCTCACAGATACTCTAGTTGGAGCGCAGGAACGAGCCCTGCTGCAAAGTATTGCAACAAAAATTGTAATTACACGCCCCTGTTAAACAAGGGCTGAAAAATTGGGCCTTAGGCACTGGTGCTTGTGCCACAACACTGCAACCCCTCACAGATACTCTAGTTGGAGCGCAGGAAAGAGCCCTGCTGCAAAGTATTGCGTCAAAAATTGTAATTACACACCCCTGTTATACAGGGGCAGAAAAATTGGGCCTTAGCCACTGGTGGCGGCACCTAGAACCAAAAATGTTCTTACAAGCTATCAGCATGATCATTGAGGAGGAAGAGGATAATCACTTAGCATAACAGGATAGTCACTCAGCATCAGCATAGGCAGTCTTGAAGGGATCTGACATTTCAAAAAAAATTATTCGGCTACATCAGCATCAGGTGCTTGGTAGCTGGTGGTGATCCAAGACTGATTCATTTTTATGAAGGTCAGTCAATCGACCGAGCCGGTGGACAGACACACCCTGTGATCGATTACAAAGCCTCCAGCAGCGCTGAATGTGCGTTCCGAAAGAACGCTGGATGCAGGAGAGGCCAGTAGCTCAATTGCATACTGTGCAAGCTCTGGCCAGTGATCCATCCTCAAGACCCAGTAACCCAGAGGATTTTCGTGGGAAAGGTGTCCAAGTCAGATCTTGCCCCTAGGTATTCCTGCACCATGTAAAACAGACGCTGGTGATGGTTGCTGGAACCGATCATACCTTGGGACTGTGGACTAAAAAATTGTCTGAACGCATCGGTCAGACGGCCACCTTCTCCACCGTTCCTTCTTTGACTGACCGAAGCCTCAGCAACACGTTGTCCAGGAACAGGAGTTTGTAACCTCCCAGTCTCTGGGAACGCGTTGCACAGACCTTTCTGCAAGGCCTCCCGAAGATTTTTCATCCTCTGCTCCCTCTGCAACGGCAAGATAAGGTCCGCAACCTTACCCTTTTAACGTGGATCAAGGAGGGTTGCCAGCCAGTATAGATCCCTCTCCTTGACACCACGAATACGAGGATCCTTACGCAGGCTTTGCAGGATCAGGGAGGCCATGCAGCGTAGGTTTACTGAGGCATTGGGTCCGGAGTCCTCTGGGTCACTAAGGACGACATGATCTGCAGCCACCTCCTCCCAGCCACGTACAAGTCCATGGGTTTCTTGGGACTGTAAATGATCCCTTAAAGACTGCTGCTGATGCTGAGTGCCAGGCTCCACCTCCATGCTGACACAATCCTCCTCCTCCTCGTCCTCTTCCTGTGTGATCGGCAGGCACACAGGAACAGTGTCTGGATAAAGGGGGCCTTGAGAGCTAAGGAAGTCCTCCTCTTCCTGACTCTGTTCTGCCTCAAGTGCCCTGTCCATTATTCCACGCAGAGTGTGCTCCAACAGGTGGACAAGGGGGACAGTGTCACTGATGCATGCACTGTCACTGCTCACTATCCTCGTGGCCTCCTCAAATGGTGACAGGACAGTGCATGCATCCCTGATCATGGCCCACTGGTGTGGGAAAAAAAAACAAGCTCCCCTGACCCTGTTCTGGTGCCATAGTCGCACAGGTACTCATTGATGGCCCTCTGCTGCGTGTGCAGCCGCTGCAGCATGGCCAATTTTGAGTTCCACCTGGTGGGCATGTCACAGATTAGGCGGTTCTTGGGCAGGTTAAATTCCTTTTGGAGGTCTGCCAGCCAAGCACTGGCATTATATGACCGGCGGAAATGCACACAGACTTTCCTGGCCTGCCTCAGGACATCTTGTAAGCCTGGGTACCTGCCCAAGAACCGCTGCACCACCAAGTTAAGGACGTGAGCCAAACAGGGCACATGGGTCAGTTGTCCCTGTCCGAGGGCGGAGAGGAGGTTGGTGCCATTGTCGTAAAACCACCATTCCTGGCTTAAGTTGGCATGGCGTCAACCACCGCTGAACCTGCCCCTGCAGAGCTGACAGAATCTCTGCCCCAGTGTGGCTCCTGTCCCCCAAGCACACCAGCTCAAGCACCGCATGGCATCTTTTGGCCTGCGTACTTGCGTAGCCCCTTGAACGCCTACGGAGCACCACTGGTTCCGAGGACAAAGCACAGGAAGAGGCCATGGAGGAAGAAGAAGAGGAGGGGGTGGAGGAGAGAGGTGTGTCAGAATCACCAGTAGTGGCATTTTGGAGGTGTGGTGGCGAAACAACCTCCAACACTACTGCACCTTGTCCTGCATCCTTCCCAGCTGCCAGCAGAGTCACCCAATGCGCTGTGAAACTTAGGTAATGTCCCTGTCCATGCCTGCTGGACCATGAGTCAGCGGTAATATGCACCTTACCGCTGACCGCCCTGTTCAGCGAGGCCAAGACATTGCCTTCCACATGCCGGTAGAGAGCCGGAATCGCCTAACTGAAAATACTTCAAAATGCCTACACAAGCACCTGGCTGCAGGTAGCTATACTGTAGGTGAGACTGTTCGGGGTACACAGTACAGTAACTGGAAATACTTCAAAGAGCCTACACAAGCACCTGGCTGCAGGTAGCTATACTGTAGGTGAGACTGTGCAGGGTACACAGTACAGTAACTGGAAATACTTCAAAGAGCCTACACAAGCACCTGGCTGCAGGTAGCTATACTGTAGGTGAGACTGTGTGGGGTACACAGTACAGTAACTGGAAATACTTCAAAGAGCCTACACAAGCACCTGGCTGCAGGTAGCTATACTGTAGGCGAGACTGTGCAGGGTACACAGTACAGTAACTGGAAATACTTCAAAGAGCCTACACAAGCACCTGGCTGCAGGTAGCTATACTGTAGGTGAGACTGTGCAGGGTACACAGTACAGTAACTGGAAATACTTCAAAGAGCCTACACAAGCACCTGGCTGCAGGTAGCTATGCTGTAGGTGAGACTGTGCAGGGTACACAGTACAGCAACTGGAAATACTGTAAAAACACCTGCCTGCCTGTCAGTATATTAGGAAGAGAAGAACAGGATCTAGCTAAACTGAATACAGTGTATATCTATCTATATATATATATATATAGATAGATAGATAGATAGATAGATAGATAGATAGATAGATAGATAGATAGATAGATAGATAGATATAGATATACAACACCTTGGATGCATATATATACACAATACACTGTAACTACGGCTAACTGACTTGACCTGCCTACTCTAACTTCCTAATTATAAATTCCTACCCCCTTACCTAATCTAACTTAAATCAAATGACACTGTCTTTCTCTCTCTCTCTATCTCTGTCTCAACGCCGGAACACACTACACAGGGCCGACATGCAGGCGGCTTTATATAGTGTGGGGCGTGTACTAAACCCCCTGAGCCATAATTGGCCAAAGCCTCCTTGGCTTTGGCCAATTACTGCTCTCTGTGTTGCGCTGTGATTGGCCAAGCATGCGAGTCATAGTGCATGCTTGGCCAATCATCAGCCAGCAATGCACTGAGATGCCGCAGTGAATTATGGCCGTGACGCGCCACTCGAATTTGGCGCGAACAGACCATATCATTCGTAATTCGGCGAACGACCGAACACATGATGTTCAAGTCGAACATGGGTTTGACTCGAACACGAAGCTCATCCCTACTCACCAGCTTCCTCAGGTACAGAAATCATTAAAGGCCTTCAGACAAGTTCTTCTCCACCTTGGATCTAGCTAGCAGCTACTGGCAGGTCCCAGTTTGGAACCAAAACTGAAAACTCACAACCTTGGGACTGTTTAAGTTATCCATATGCCCTTGGGCCTAGGCAATGCCCCAGCACCTTCCAACGCCTAATAGAAGATGTTTTGAAGACTTCAACTTTGAGACCGTGTTAGTCTATTTAGATGACATTATCGTCTCCAAGACATTTGAAGACCATGTTGAACATCTAGACCAGGTGCTGGTGAAAAATACAAAAAACACCAGGGAAAGACATTTGGAGCCCATGTGGGTAAGTACCCTGTACCGAGTGGTGGAGTTGCTTGTGTGTTAAGTGGTGACTGCTCCAAAAAGCCTGCCAATGATCGGGAGGCATTTGACTCTGCGGATCTCCCACTGAGGCCCCCGCTGGTTCTTGCCTCCCCTTGTGCTCAAGCCTTTGGCCTCCCCTGACTCAGAGACTGACAGGTCTGGTGCTGGAAGTCCAAAAGACCCAGCAGGGTGCAACCTTGGGCTCAGGTGAGGGGCAAGCGGAGGACATGTGTGACTCCTTTCCACCTGTGGCCCTTGAGTCACTACCTGAAGATGAACCTTTGCCAAGTGACTCTGCTGGAATCCAAGAGAATTGTCGCCCTTTGCGGTCTAACCACAGGCAACTTTCTGCAAGATATTCTGACTATGTTGTTTAGAATAGTTTTTATTGCCCTGCCTTAACCTTGCCCTTGGGGCTGGGGTAGCATATGTTTTAACTCCACTGGACAGTGGCTAGATAGGGCCTAAGCATTACAGATAGATCACATCTCTATTCACATCATTTTTCACAATACAGTGAAATTTACCTCTGTTTTTGCTTTTTGTTAAAGTATACATACAACTTTACCTTGCAAAACAAACCAATCAGTTTAAAATGGAAATGAAGGTCAAAACATTTGTGTATAGATACAAAAAACATTATAAATACCTTTTGTTTTTTTTTTAAAGCGATTACATAATCTCTGTTCTCAGTTGTATAAGGGACTTAGAGAGCTGGGGGAACAGAAACAGCAGCACACTGATCTCCCCAGTGAATGGCTGTGCAGGGGGGGAATGTGCCAGCACAAATCATTGGTCATTGGAGGACAGACAGCCTGTTGTCCCAACACGGCCAGAAAACTAACCACGCTGGGGAGGATGTGTTCTCATGACTAGCATGGTCAATTTGAAACAGGAAAGCAGGGGTATTGGCAGCAACACCAGATATTTCACACAAAGGAAGCAATGCAAAGAAAACAGAATACTTTTTAATACAAGTAAATTGTACAATAGACACATATCATTTATATGAAATGTTGTGGTAACATATTCTTTAACCAGTTCCTGCCCAGCCTACAACAAAATAACAGCCCGGTGGGCCTTTTGTCGATGCAGGTGGACATCATGTGCGATGACCAATCAGTGTACCGGTTTGCTGCTGGTACCATGTGACTGCTGACAGTAAAAAAAACCCTACCCAGCTCAAGGTTAAATCGTGTCTCCTCCAATCTCATTGTGTGGCCCCATGTCCTCTTACACTCCCTGAGACTGAATAGTTTTCTTTCCTACGCTGGGATCACCATTGAGGTATTTGTATATCACTATCATATCTCCTCTCAAGCGTATCTTCTCCAGGGAGAATATATTTTGTGCTTGTAGATGTTTCTTGTAGTTGAAGTCCTCCAGTCCCTTATTAATTTTGTCGCCCTTTTCTGGACTCTCTCCAGCTCCAGCACATCCTTTCTGAGGACTGGTGACCAGAACTGGACGGGATACTCCAGATGTGGCCTAACCAGAGTTTTTTAAAGTGGCAGGATTATAGTTTTATCTCTGGAGTATATCCCCTTTTTTATGCATGCTAACATTCTGACATCTTTGCTAGCTGCAGCTTGACATTACATGCTATTGCTCAGTCTGTCTTCTACTAGGACCCCCAGAGCTTTCTTCACCCTTGATTCCCCCAGAGGTTCTCCCCCTAGTGAGTAGTTTGCGTTTATGTTTTTAGCCCCCAAGTACATTACTTTACATTTCTCCACCCTAAAGTGGATGTAAACCCGATTCATGAAATTTGAGCTGAGCACATACTGTATAACTGCAGTGTTTTCTTATCGCTCTTCAAAGCACTATGTTCCATAGCTGTCTCCTGCTCCGTTCTTCTGTTATCAGCCTGATAACTCCTGACAAGTTCTCCAACAACTATGATAAAACCAGCCTGAGTTTTGTGTTGGGGAGGATGCTATAAATATATTAGCAGAGCCCTGAACGATTCAACAAACTGATCTGAAAGTCTCTACCTACGAGGAGAGGGGGTGTGTGCCTTTCCTCCAATCAGCTGTCTTGGCTGTATGCCCAGGCTTCACTGCAATGTTGGACAGGAAGAGAAAATCTCTTAACACGATGTACATTTTCTAAACAGTATATAAAACTGAAGACAGCAGATATACATGTAAAACTTATGTAGGGAGATTTGTTTCATCGCTGTGTATCCGAGGCTGTTCACTTCACTGGGTATATGCTAGGGTTTAAATCCACTTTAAACCTCATTTGCCATGTAGTTACTCACCCCATTATTTTATTAATTTCTTCCTGTAAAATTTCTATATCATGATGTGAAGTTATTGCCCTGCTTATTTTTGTGTTGTCCGCAAAAACTGGGATTGAGCTATTTATCCCAACCTCTCTATCTGTCAGGGCTGGGTTCAGCCCATCCTTCTCTGAGCTGGCCGCTCAGCTGTCGGCTGATTGCCAGCTCCCATCTCTCTCCAGTTACCCAGCTATTGTTGATTCTGCTCTTTAGTCCTGCCTATTTAAAGCCATCCAGCTCACTTGATCTCTTCCTTCGCCTTTGTCAACATCACAGAGACTTTCTCGTGCGTTCCTGTTTGAAGACTTGCTCGGCTGACGTCCCTTCTGGCTCTGGATCCTGCTTGCTGTACTAATAAGTTTATCTCTGGCTCTCTGATATTGGCTTGGCTGACTACCCGATCCGGTTACTGAACTCTGGCTTGTTTTGACTACGCTTATTCTGTTTATCTTTTTATTATTATTATTAAACAAGTGTGATTCAACTATACTTCTGTCTCGGTCTGATTCATGGTTCCTGATAGTAGGCGAAGGCCATGAATTCAGAAGATACAGTCAATCCACTTGTCGGTAATATTTTTTCCAGATTGGATGAGCAAGATCACTGCATGGATCAGTTTGCCTTAGCGTTACAAACGCTCCTGAGTCACACGGCTCACCTGGAATCTCCCGCTGTGAAGTTGCAGGCCGTCCCTGCTGCTGCGCCAGTCTCTGTGCAGGCACCCGCCTCGAGTATTAACTCTATAAGAGGTATGTCTAGTTCCACTCTGCTTCCTCAGCAATTTGGGGGCGCTCCAGTTCAATGCAGAGGGTTTCTCAAACAGGTTGAGATATACATGAGATGCTGCCCCAGGCGTTTCCCACGGACAGAAGCAAAGTAGGTTTCGTGGTAGCTTTGCTTTTTGAGAGAGCCTTGACCTGGGCAAACCCTCTATGGGAGACGCAAAAACCTGTTGTCTTGAGTTACCCTGAGTTTGTGGCCTCCTTTAAAAGGGTATTTGACGTTCCCGCACACTCCGCATCTGCTGCGAAGTGCCTCATGTCCATCAAACAGAGTACAAGAACTGTTGCCGACTACGCTGGCAGCAGAGGTTGCTTGGAACAATGAGGCCCTCGTGGCTGCCTTTACTCATGGTCTCTCAGATTGCATCAAGGATGAGATAGCAGCCCGATATATACCCACTGAGCTGGAGAAGTTGATCACGTTTGCCATCCTCATTGACTCCAGACAGAGAAAGACTCTCTTTTAAGGAGCTCTTGCGGAAGCCTCCGGTACATTTGCCTCCGAGCTTTGCAGTCCCACCCGTGCCTCCCTCACCTCCCATGCCTCCTGGTACCAAGTCGGTCAGTGAAGATGAAGCCATTCACTTGGGCTTCACGCGTCCCTCTGCGGATGAGAGAACCTTTAGGAGGAGGGAGAGATTGTGCCTTTACTGTGGCCAGGCAGGTCACTTTTTGAAGTCTTGTCCTACCCATCCAGGGAACGCCTGAACCTTAAGGTCCTGTCATGGACAGACCTTAGGTGGCGTTGTTTCGTCCCCAGTTATCCAGAAGAATAAGCCCCTGGTTTCGGTCACCCTTTCTTGGGATGAGTCATCCATTGAGATACAGGCTCTAATCGACTCTGGGGCTGCAGGCCTGTTCATTGATGCTGCCTTTGTATCGCAGCACTCGATTCTGCTGCAGCTGCATGACACTCCACTTGCCATTGAGGATCTTGACTGTAGACCTCTATAGCCTGCCCATGTGACTCACGAGACAGTTCGATAATCCAATTCCAAGTTATTTCCTCACCTAGGCTTCCGCTGGTTATTGGTTAACCTTGATTACAGAGGCACAACCCCTCTTTTGATTAGCTCCGAGCTGAGGTTCTCTCCTGGTCACCACAATGCAGTGAGACATGCTTCCAGAAGGTAGCCAAGGTCCTGTGCACCTCTTCACTCTCCTCCCTGCCGGAGGAGTAACGCGATTTTAGCGATGTCTTTGACAAAGGTCAAGCCGGTCGTTTGCCTCCACACCGGCCTTATGATTGCTTCAATCTGGTGCCATACCCCCTCATGGCCAGGTTTACCCTTTGTCGGTCTTGGAGGATAAGGCCATGGAGGAGTATGTTGCAGACGCACTTTCTCGAGGTTTCATCCGCAAATCCTCATCTGCTGGTGCTGGTTGCTTCTTTGTGAAGAAGAAGAGCGGTGAACTGAGAACTTGTATTGATTATAGGGGTCCCAATCGTTTCACGATTAAGAATGCCTACCCAATTCTGTTGATTACAGTCATTTGACCGCCTCAAGGGAGCAACGGTTTTCACAAAACTTAGTTTGAGAGAGGCGTACAATCTCGTGCGGATTAAGGAGGGCCACGAGTGGAAAACTGCGTTTAATACCAGAACAGGCCATTATGAGTACCTCATAATGCCTTTTGGCCTTTGTAACGCCTGGCAGTTTTCCAGGAATTTATTAACGATGTCCTCCAAGAGTTGTTGCAGTTATGTGTGGTGGTTTATCTCGATGATATCCTCATATTTTCCAAGTCCTTGGAGAGCCACCACACAGATGTCTGTCATGTGCTTCCGAAAGAAAGAGAGAACAATCTCTATTGTAAACTGGAGAAGTGCAAGTTCCATCGTGAACAGGTTAAATTCCTGGGCTATGTAATTTCCACTGCTGGTTTTTCGATGGACCCAGAGAAACTTTTAGCAGTCCTACAGTGGCCCTGACCCATGGGTTTACGTCCTCTGCAGCATTTCCTGGGCTTTGCCAACTATTATCGGAAGTTTATTCGTAACTTCTCGTCTCTGGTCAAGCCCCTGACTGATATGACTAGAAAGGACGGTAACCCACAGAGTTGGTCTCCGTAGTCCATTAAGGCCTTTGAGAGTCTCAAGGCTGCCTTTGTTTCTGCTCCTGTGTTGGCACATCCTGATCCTATGTTGCCTTTTATCCTTGAAGTTGATGCTTCTGAGACTGGTATTGGCGCCTTTCTGTCTCAACGTCCTACCTCTGAGAGTGCTATGCATCCTTCTGGCTACTTTTTCAAGAAATTGTCACCTGCGGAGTGCAATTACAACATTGGTGACAAAGCTGTTGGCAATCATTTTAGCCCTGAAAGAATGGAGACATCTCCTCGAAGGTACCACGGTACCGGTTCTCATTCTTACTGACCATAAGAATCTCACATTCTTGTCTGAGGCTAAATGCCTCTCTCCCAGAAGGGCGCGATGGGCTCTTTTCTTGTCAAGTTTCTATTACATTGTCTCATTCTTACCTGGTACTAAGAATGTAAGGGCTGACACCTTATCACAACAATTTTCCTCCACTTCCAAATTGGAGTCGGTTCCGTTTTCTATGATTCCTCCTGATCGTATTCTGGCTACAGTTCGCACCAGTCTTACTTCTCCTTTGGGTGACAACATTCTTGCTGCTCAGGTCCATGCTCCTTCTGTGAAACCTTGTGACCACTGCTTTGTCCCGGAAAGTCTCCATACTGCCGTGCTCCAGACTTACCATTCTCCCAAGGCAGCTGGCCACCCTGGGAAGAATCAACTCATTAGGACCATTTCCCAACAATTCTGGTGGCCCAGTCTACGGGCTGATTTAACTGCCTTCGTAGCTGCCTGTCCCGTGTGTGCTCAGAGTAAGACTCCACGACACCTTCCAGTGGGCCTCCTACAACACATACCCAATGGAGAGAGGTCCTGGACCCACCTGTCTATGGATTTAATTATGGAGCTACCCAACTCCCATACAACACTGTTATCCTTATGGTGGTTGACTGGTTCTCAAAGATATGCCATTGTATTCCACTTAAGAAGTTGCCCACTTCTAAGGAACTGGCTTCCATTTTTGATCTTTCGCTAACATGGGCTACCCAAGGTGATTGTCTCGGACAGGGGTAGTCAGTTTGTCTCCCGGTTCTGGCGAGCCTTTTGTGCACAGTTGCGAATTCAGCTTGCTTTCTCCTCTGCGTATCACCCGCAGTCTAATGGGGCCGCAGAACGAGCCAATCAGTCCTTGGAGCAATTCCTACATTGCTATATTTCTGACCATCATAACAACTGGTCAGGCCTATTACCGTGGGCAGAGTTTGCTCGCAACAGTGCCTTGAATTCTGCTTCCCAATTGTCCCCGTTTATGGCGAATTATGGTTTCCAACCTTCCATGTTGCCTGACTTGTTTGTTCCGCAGAATATTCCTGCGTTAGAGGAGCATCTCCATGGTCTTCGTTCCACTTGGGCACAAGTCCAGGAGGCTTTGCGTCATGCTAATGATAGGTACAGACTCCGTGTTGACCGCAGACGCCTGCCTGTGCCTTCCTACCAGGTTGGGGACAGGGTCTGGCTGTCATCTCGCAACCTCCGACTTCGTGTTTCCACACTGAAGTTTGCACCTCAGTTTATTGGGCCCTTCCGTATTCTTGTGGGATTAACCCAGTGGCTTACGCATTAGACCTTCCTTTTAATATGCATATTTTGAATGTATTTCATATCTCCTTATTAAAACCTTTGGTCTGCAACCGCTTTACCACCTCAGTGCCATGTCCTCACCCTGTACAGGTTGAGAACCATGAGGAGTATGAAGTACATTCCATTGTTGACTCCCATAGGTTACGTGGGCGCATACAGTACCTGATGCATTGGAAAGGGTACGGTCCGGAGGAACGCTCTTGGGTCTCATCCTCAAACGTACATGCCCCGGTCCTCCTCCGTGCTTTCCATAGATGTTTTCCCCTCAAGCCTGGTGGTCCTCCTAGGGGGAGGGTTAGTTGAGGAGGGGGTACTATCAGGGCTGGGCTCAGCCCTTCCTTCTCTGAGCCGGCCGCTCAGCTGTCGGCTAATTGCCAGCTCCCATCTCTCTCCAGTTACCCAGCTGTTGTTGATTCTGCTCGTCAGTCCTGCCTACTTAAAGCTGTCCAGCTCACTTAATCTCTGCCTTCGCATTTCTCAACCTCACAAAGACTTTCTCCTGCATTCCTGTTTGAAGACTTGCTCAGCTGACGTTACTTCTGGCTTCCGGATCCTGCTTGCTGTACTACTTCGTTTATCTCTGGCTCTCTGACATTGGCTTGGCTGACTACCTGATCCGGTTTTTGGCTTATTTTGACTACGCTTACTCTGTTTACCTTTTTATTATTATTATTATTATTATTAAACAAGTTTGATTTAACTATACTTTTGTCTCGGTCTGATGTATGGCTCCTGATACTATCAGGTATGAATAAATTAAACAGAATTGATCCCAAGACAGAGCCTTGGGGTACCCCATTTACCACTCCAGACCAGTCTGCGTAGACGTTATTTATCACTACCCTTTGGACACGCCCCTGTAACCAGTTTTCTATCCAAGAACAAAGCCTATGGTCCATGCCTACAGATCTCACTTTGTAGATTAAGTGTTTATGGGGAACTGTATCAAATGCTTTTGCAAAATCCAGATATACCACATCCACAGGCCTCCCCCTATCTAGTTGGCAGCTCAATTCCTTGTAGAATGTTAACAGATTGGTCTGGAAGGAATGACCCTTCGTAAACCCATGCTGATTACTACTAATGATACTGTTTTCATCAGCAAATTCTTGGATATAGTCCCTTCTCATCCCATCCAATAATTTACATAAATTAGCTCTGGTCAATCACAACAAAACAAACTGATCACTTCCCCAGAGTAGTACAATGTTACTATGGAAACATTATATTGCTATGATCACAGTATGTAATAAATAAATAAATGAAAATTGGAAAAGAAAAAAAATGTAATAATAAATAAAAGTTTTAAAAAATTATTATCATTTTTTTTTGTACTGTCAGCAGTGTCCCTGATCACCGCCTCACCATGCACCTATGAGAGTATGTTAAAAAAAATTGTGACTTTTTTTTTTAATTTCTTCATTTTACAAAAAATTATGCAAAAAAAAAATTACAATTTCAAAAAACTTACCATGCCTCTTACTAAACACCTTGGACTGTCTACTTTCCAAAAAGGGGTACTGTCCTGAGATTTTTGGGCCTCAAGAAATGAGAGTCAGTGCATCAGGATTGATAAATCTTCAGATATATATATATATATATATATATATATATATATATATATATATACCATAGTTTGTAGACTCCATAACTCCAAAAAAAATTTTTTTTTTTCATTTTCATTTTTTTTCCGTTTATTTAGCAAATAATATTAAATACCACCAAAATAAATCTCTAGTTTTGTGAACAAAATGATAAAAATGTAGTTGGATACAGTGTTGCGTGACAGTGCAATTGTCATTCAAAGTGTGACAGCGCTGAATGTTGGAAATTGGCCTGGGCAGGAAGGGGGTGAAAGTGCCCAGTATTGAGGTGATTAAAGTCAGTTGTTTGGCAGAGACATTTATAGGTAACTAACAGGACAAATGCAATCCTTATTTACCTCACTATGTCTCTACATATTTTAGTGCTTGATAAGGTGTAGATCCCGCTATTGTCAAATTTATTTAACCACTTCAAGAACAAGAATTTACCCCCTTCCTGACCAGAGCACTTTTTGCGATTCAGCACTGTGTCGCTTTAACTGACAATTGCGCGGTTATGCGAGGTGGCTTCCAAACAAAATTGACGTCCTTTTTTTCCCACAAATAGAGCTTTCATTTGGTGGTATTTGATCACCTCTGCAGTTTTTATTTTTTGCGCTATAAACAAAAAAATAGCGACAATTTTGAAAAAAACACATAATTTTTTACTTTTTGCTATAATAAATATCCCCCAAAAATATATAAAAAAAAAACATTTAGGCCAATACGTATTCTTCTACATATTTTTGGTAAGAAAAAAACACAATAAGCATTTATTGATTGGTTTGCGCAAATTATAACGTCTAGAAAATAGGAGATAGTTTTATGGCATTTTTATTGATCTTTTTTTTTTTTTTTTACTAGTAATCGCAGCGATTTTTAGAGTCGCTTTATGGCAGACACAAAATCATGACTTGAATCTATTTCATGGGATATAATATATAAGATTATAGTCTTATAATCATACACTTTTGGATATATGCGGAGATGGTGCAGTTCTTATTAAAATATTATCATAAATACATAAAGAAAAACTCCATAGTTCCATTTTGGCATATTATGGACCATGGAGGTTGTACATCAATATTTATGTCAATATTCCTAGATATTTGAAATGATGTCTGAGCTGTATTCCTATTTCAGTGATAAGGAGTTTCAGGTGGTAATTCAGGTTTTGACTAACCTTGGTCTGTTTACTAAAGTATATTAGAAGTTTTCCAGCTTGGTAAACATCCCCCAAGGCTTTCTCGTTGGACCTTGTTTGAAGATGGTGTATTCTCTCCTTGGAAAAAACAGTTGAGCTTGCTGTGTTTCAGATTTTATCACTGGTCCAAGGGTCTTCAAATATCTTCTATTTAGCAACCATAAAATATATTTATCCTTGGCTTTTAATGTGAGCAAGAAAGTACACACTCATTTTTTATATTCTCAGTTCTGCAAACCGCTTGTTTACAGACCTCCAACAGAGAGAAAAACAAGGATGTCTCCGGCTGAAAACTCAGGTGACTGTGTCCTGAATCTGACCTTTGTTCTGGGGCATATTCAATCTTAAACCCCTATATGAAATTATAAAAATATGTCTATTTCTTCACCGTAGTTCTGACATTGGAAAATTAAAGTGTATGTAATGCCTCACATTGAGCTTAAGAGTTCAGTACATTATGGTCAGATGAACAGGTATCCTTATGTACTTGCAGGATTTTGCATAAGTACATAGTGCATGTATAGCAGAGATGCACCGTATATCTTTTTTTGCCCTGCCATATAGCTAGAGGGTAAAATATAATTCTCTGCACTGCTGCCCCCTATTGCCTTACAGTCACAGCACTGGTCCACAATAGTTTACTGACAATGCTGATGTAGGTATACCCTATGTTGAGATCAGTGACACTGATGATGTTAATTTAGGTATATCTTATGTTGAGATCAGTGACACGTTTCGCCACAGTTGAGATACCAGTCGCCAGGAACTACATCAAATCTTTGCTATGGTGCCCCAAAATCTGCAGTTATGCCCCTGCCCTCAGTGAATAGATTCGAACGAACATAGATCACAAACAGATCATGCCAGATTTGCCAGATTACTAGTATGGTCTTGGGCCTATATACTGTAGGCAATGCAAGCTGTACATATAACAAAACTTCCCATGTCACAGATGCTGTATTAATAAAGATTATTTTGTGAAAAATTGTCATGTGGAAATTATTTGTCAGAAAATGTTATTTAAAATGGTATGAAATTATATAATTAATTATTGTATTAAATAAAAAGTGCTATGTGTGTACATCAGAAAGAACACATGCTCAGCAGTTGGATATTCATTTCTAATACACCCTCCTGAGGTTACAGAGCTCCTTACTTTGCTTGGAAATTCCAAATGCCATCCTACAAAACCGATATAAAGCATATTAAAGCAAAACATTTATTTTTCAAATCAATCATATAAACCTTCCACTTGACATAAAGAAGCTATGCCTGGGGTGTTGTTATAGAGCTAATGTGCTATATCACAGTTCACAAACAATAACTAGGAAATAAATTAGCCAGCCTTTCAAAGATGGAATCCAGAGGACAAGGAAGCTCCTTTGCACTGGAGCAGCTGCTAATGTTGGATAAAAAAGTACCTGGGAGAAAGAATCTCTGTCTAATTATAACAAATATTGTCTGGAGATACATACAAAATATGAAGAAAAAGAGAACAATAGGAGTAAACATTATAAAAGGCATTGAACAAACACATGTTTGCAATTCCCATCCGTAAACATACACCAGTAACATTAATGCAAATTCAATTACAAAATCGCTCCTTTTTGTACTTTGAAAGAACAGATGTAGCATTATGCTAAATGAGATGGTGGCACCCTAGACTAGCCATTAGGGGCCTTATACCAATAGCTTCCTTTTTATTAAATTAACAAATATTATATTTTCCAAAGGCTGAAACTTGAATAAATTAAATTCTTTATTCCTCAAAAAAGAAACACCAAAGTACAGAGGCCATACGTAACAATGGCAAGCATGAAATTACACAAAGACTCATGGGTACATTGACATAGTGTGTCAATAGACTCATTTACTTTCACTTGGGTGGAAGGATTTGAATATAGAGCACTGATCCAATGTATCAACCTACACCCCAAGTCTAATTGGCTTAGGGTCTCTATCAAGAAGGTCCAACTCACCCTATCTAAAGCCATTCTCCTTGAAAGTTACTTATAATTCTGACAAAATAAAAGTTCCTTCCCTTCCTTTACAAACACTGTGATATGCAGGAGTGGGTTGAGAGCCGGAGGTGGAGATGCAGACAAGAAGACACAATTCAGGGTCACCAACTGAACGAACCATTAGGTTCGTTCTTTGAAATGAAAGACACCAACGATCCAGTAGCATTCTTTGCAAGTACAGTTTACTTAAGAATAATACATACAGATACAGTGTACACTATTCCACAGCTCAATGGGGTGTGGCCCCGATACAAATATCACTTCAGCTTTTATAAAGAAATCACAAAATAATTGTCTATGCATGGCATGGTCCCAAAGCACAAGTCATCCTTAACTAATTATTTCTTCATTACACATGGTCATCTTGACCTCTGGGTTATGAGTAATTTTACTTGTCATACTATATCAATCTCATGATTACATAAGAGGGGTTCATCCAAAAGGGACTTTTTGTGATAATAGCTCTTTCCCAGAAAAGGAGCGAAGTAAAGCCAGCTAGTACACACATCACTTGGCAGCACATTGCAATTTCTTCAACACAACAGAGTTGCCTAATACCTAAGAAAAAGAAACATTCTATTTAAAATATATTTTTTAGAAGCAAACAGTTCAATATAAGGGGGGACTCTGCAGGAGTCTTCCAGAAGATTCATAATTCCAGATTCTGGATATTCTGTATCTTAACATGCGCTCTAAGTATTTCTGTCGGAAATAGGAACCTACTGCATTATATGCATTTAAGAAGTGTTTGGGACAAAAGATTCAGGAATGATTTGTAGTACAAGAGAGAGAAACACCTGGCCCTAGGGCTTTGCAGGAGTGCATTTGTGACAGGTTAGACATTGTTAGTTCTTCTTTAATGGCAGAGTCCAGGTCCATGAGAGCCAAATATGGAAGGCGGGGCATACCCGCTACTGTCAAATAGGTCCTAATGTCTTCAGCTGCCAGGAGATTCTGGTGCATTGTATGGGAGGATTTGAGATTGTATAGTGAAGCATAGAGCCATTGGAAAATGGCTGCTATTTTGTCATTAGTTTGAACTTTGCATTGGTTTATGTCTAATATCTCAGGAATAAATGACCAGGGTTGTTGGGATCACAGTGCCTATGTTAAGATCTTACCACATTTTGCTGCCATGTTCGTAGAATATTTTCCTACATTTGGCAATTGCAGATTTGGCTTTATCACTAAAAAGGGATTTCAAATGGTCTCATAGGACCATGAGTTCCACAAGTACTGAGCCCGCCATGGATCTTTTGTGGACTGCCTCAAAATTTTGTATGTCACGGAGAAGAGTATCTATTTGTTTTGCTCTATCTCTTTTAGGCTGGGTAATCAATTTAGTTTCAGAACACCTCTGATGTAGATTTTGTGTGCTTCACACACAGGAGCGGCTGGTCCATTATGGGCGCCAGACTCATATATTTGTATGGGTTTTTTTTTTTTTCCAAGCCACATGATTAGAGCCCGAGGCTCTAATTGGCTTGAAAAAGGTAGGGCCCAGGCACAGTGCTCGTCACCCACCTGTGACAATAGCAAATTAATATTCGCTATTGTCTTCCGGCTTCTTCTCCCAGCCAATCAGAACAAGAAGTGGATCAGGTTGGCTGGGAGAAGCAGAGGGTGCCGGGGAAGCCGTGGAAGGGTGAGTGCGGGGGGAGACCATCACAGCGGAGTGGCTGAGTGCGGGCGGATCGGGGGGGTTTGTTTGCTGCCCCCCAAAAAAGAAAGTTTAACGCCAGCCACCACTGGTCACACACAACCATGAGATCACAATCTCGAGTAGCATTTGTGGAAACAAAGAGTCACAACACCTTGGCAACCTCCTCTTATACCAAGGGATTTTGTAAAAGATAGTTATTATGCTTCCAAAGTCAAGGTCTGGCCATCGAGGATGCCAGATCTATTTCCAGGGAGATGGGTGCTTGACCTGAGGTAGCTATATTGCATAATGCCTATAGAAGATTGCTAAATGATCGATAATAGGGATTGGTGTATCAGAAACAAATCAATTCTCATGTAAGAATTATGTGGGTGGGAGTAGAACTCTCTGCGGTCAAGATGGAAGATGCGCCATACATCAGCCAGATGGAGGACATGTAGGTTTTTTATTGTGCATTTAGGAGCAGTGTAGGAGAGGTGAGAGGAAGTACATGATGTATCTATAAGCAAATCCAATGCGAGGTTGAAGTCCCCTCCCAAGATCACTGAACCTTCCGCAAAATTGCCCAGTTTTTCAAGAGTAAATTCTAGTATTGAAACGTGGTTTGTGTTGGGGAGATATAGGTTCACCAACATATACAGCAACTGACCAATATTTCCCTTCAAAAATAGGGCCCTGCACTCTGTCTTTCCACAAGCCATGGAAAGACCAGGGGACAGGATTGTGGCTCAAGATACTGACCCCTTTAGATTTGGAGTCCTGAGATCACCCCTTATACACTGTAATAAGTAATACATTTTCATTATCATATCCATTCTGAAGCAGGTCTCCTGAAGAAAACAGAGATGGGCCAACATATGTTTCAGATCTGACAAGATAGTGGGATGCTTTTTGGGGATGTGAGGGAAACCCCCCTCCCCTTAGAGAGAAAGTAATTTAAAACTAAAACGCCTTGGGCATCATGGAGATATTTCATGGGAACACACAATTTGAGAGGGGAATAGAATAGAGGGGTCTAGAATAGCTGGGGCTCCCTGTTCTCAGCCAAGGTCATGTTGGCTGAGATATTGCTTAACATTGAGTAAAAGATGTATGCATGTAAACAGTAAACATCAATTAACATAGAAACCAGCAGAAGGCATGAGGTGCACAAAAAAACAAATGCTATCCCTGGTAGCCAAAACATGAACAAGTAATGTGAGCAGAGTATATCACCAATCCTTATGCCTCTACATCAGTGACTGCCCCATATATATTTAGGTACCTAGAAGGGAACACCAGTTGTGGGCATGGGCATCAATGATATGCAGCATCATCTCATTATGAGTGCAGCGCTAGTAACATAGTACTGGTTATCAATAGGGATGAGCTGAACACCCTCGGTTCGGTTCACAGCAGAACATGTGAACAAGCAAAGAAGTTGTGCGAACAACGTTAAAGTCTATGACAGTGGTCATCAACCCTGTCCTCAGGGACCACTAACAGGCCAGGTTTGCAAGATAACTGAAATACATCACAGGTGATATAATTTGCTGCTCAGTGATTGCAGTATTCTAGTCTGCATCTCCCTAAGGCTCGATTCACACCTATGCATGTTGCTTTTGAGCGTTTTTGGAGGGTTTTTTTTCATGCTTGCCACGTTTTTGAGCAGCGTTTTTGCGGCGTTTTTGCCGCGTTTTTGCCGCGATTTGCGTTTTGCGTTTTTTTTTTTGTTTTTTTTTTTTACAGTCTAAAAAAAAAAATTTTAAAAAAATAAAAAAAAAAAAAAAACAAAAACAAAAAACGGCAAAAACGCAGCAAAAACGCTGCAAAAACGCTGCAAAAACGGTGCACCTGCGTTTTTGATGCTTGTCCATTGAAATCCATTACATGCAAAACGCTGCTTTTTGCATGAAAAAAAGTCCCCGACCCTTTCCAAAAATGCAGAGAAACAAAAAGGCATTGATGTGAACATGTTCCATAGGAACCCATGTTAAAAAATTCCCGTGCATTTCTGCAAAATGCAAAATGCATCAAAAAACGCGCTAGTGTGAATGGAGCCTTAGGTAATACATAAAACCTGGCCTGTTAATGGGCCCTGAGGACAGGGTTGATGACCACTGGTCTATGGGACGCGAATGTGAAAAATAAAAAGTGCTCATTTTAACCACTTCAATACCAGGCACTTAGACACCTTCCCGCCCAGGCCAATTTTCAGCTTTCAGCGCTGTCGCAATTTGAATGACAATTGCGCGGTCATACTACACTGTACTCAAACAAGTTTTTTATCATTTTGTTCCCACAAATAGAGCTTTCTTTTGGTGGTATTTGATCACCTCTGCGGTTTTTATTTTTTGCGCAACAAATAAAAAAAGACAGAAACGTTTTTCTTTGTTTCTGTTAAAATTTTTTGTAAATAAGTAAGTTTTCTCCTTCAATGACGGGCACTGATATGGCTGCACTGACGGGCACTGATACGGCGGTACTGATGGGCACCGATGAGGTGGCACCAATGAGGTGGCATTGATGAAGTGGCACTGACGGGCACTGATGATGGGCACTGATAGGTGGCACTGATGGGCACTGATAGGTGGCACTGATGGGCACTGACAGGTGGCACTGGTATGCGGCACTGATGGGCACTCATAGGTGGGCACTGATGTGTGGCACTGATGGGCACTGATAGGTGGGCACTGATGGGTACTGATGGGCACAGATGGGCACTGACAGGTGGCACCGATGGGCAATGACAGGTGGCACCGATGGGCAATGACAGGTGGCGCTGATCAAACATATTGGGGGCATTGCTGGGCAGATCTGGAACATAATGGTGCCAATCAGTGCCCATTTGTGGGCACTGATTGGCACAGATTGGGCACATTGGGCACATGTGGATGGCCATGGGGTACATACCTGGCCATCCACATGTTGCCCCTTCCCTGGTGGTCCTAGTGGCGATCCCTGGTGGTCCAGTGTGGTGATCTGAGGGGGGGCTGCGCTGATAAACAATCAGCGCAGACCTCCCCCTGTCAGGAGAACCGCCGATCGTCTCTCCTCTGCTCGTGTCTGTCAGACGCGAGTGAGGAAAAGCCGATCAACGGCTCTTCCCATTGACAGCGTGATCAGCCATGATTGGACACGGCTGATCACGTGGTAAAGAGCCTCCGCCGGAGGGCCCGCGGACGACATGTTATCCTGCTGGACATCATATGACACCCAGTCAGGATAACGGAACCACTTCCCGGACGTCAATCTGCTATAGGGCGGGCGGGAAGTGGTTAAAGGCTTATATGCAAGTTATTGCCATAAAAAGTGTTTGAGGACCTGGGTCCTGCCCCAGAGGACATGTATCAATGCAAAAAAAGTTTTAAAAGCTGAAGTTTTTTCAGGAGCAGTGATTTTAAAAATGCTTAAAGTGAAACAATAAAAACAAAATATTCCTTTAAATATCATTCCTTTAAATAAAGTAGCGCATCTTTCCAATGTTTATAACAGTGCCACAGCAAAATGACATTTCTAAAGGAAAAACTGCTCGCGGCTGTAATGTATTGTCGGATCCCAGCAATATAGATAAATACCAAAAACAAAATGCCGTGGTTCTCCCCCTAAAATCCATACCAGGCCCTTCAGGTTTTTTTTAAATGGCGTGGGGGGCCCCCAGGCACTATATACTCTGAACAGCAGTATATATACTATATGGCCTGCCCTATATACTCTGCAAAAAATTGGGCCTATTAGGTGTTGGTGGTACCAGAACACTGTAAGCCCTCACAGTTACTCTTGTTGGGCACAGGAACGGCCCTGCTGTGAAATATTATTTCAACTATTGTAATTACATGCCCCTGTTAAACCGGGACAGAAAAATTGGGCCTTGGGTGGTGGTGCCACAACACTGTAACCCCTCACAGATACTTATGTTGGGCGCAGGAAGGGGCCCTGCTGTGATATATTATATCAAGAATTGTAATTACATGCCCCTGTTAAACAGTGGCAGAAAAATTGGGCCTTTGGTTTTGGTGGCGCCAGAACACTGTAAGCCCTCACAGTTACTCTTGTTGGGCACAGGAATGGGCCCTGCTGTGAAATATTATATCAAACATTGTAATTACATGCCCCTGTTAAACAGGGGCAGAAAAATTGGGCCTTGGGTGGTGGTGGTGGTGCCACAACACTGTAACCCCTCACAGATACTCTTGTTGGGCGCAGGAACAGGCCCTGCTGTGAAATATTAGAACAAAAATTGTAATTACATGCTCCTGTTAAACAGGGGCAGAAAAATTGGGCCTTGGGTGGTGGTGGTGGTGCCACAACACTGTAACCCCTCACAGGGTTAAAATTTGTTAAAAATTGCATTTTTCCGAAAATCCAAATTAATTAAGGTCGAATCTGTCATTGAAGGCTCATGGTGTCTGTTGAATGTTCAAAGAAGATTCGACGGAGCAGCTAAACTGTACAACGCCGCAATCATACATTTCCGGTCAAATTTTCCACCTACAAGCTAGCTGTAGTAGAATTCTAATGTTGTATGACTAGTAATAATTATATTTATTAATTATTTTACTAGTCAACCAACATTAAAATTTTTCTATAGCCTATGGGCGGATGCATTTGACCTGAAATGTACGATTGCAGCGTCCTACAGTTTAGCTGCTCCATCGAATCTTCTTAGAACTTTCGACAGATAGCATAAACCAAAGATTCGACGTTTGTATGTTTTTCGTTGCTTTGTCGAATCTTTGTCATTCATGTTGAATGGTCTACTCTACCCCAACAGTCAGCCAACTTTTACATTCGTTTCTCAATCTCCAAGTGCAATGGCGGGAGCGACATCCGACGTTGTGTTAGATATTGATATGGCATTATAATATAGAATCTATAATAATAATAAATCCCCCCCCCCACACACACAACACGGGCAGCCTCTGAGGCTATCACAACACTAGCAAAACTAGTATCACTATCAAGTTCACAACACAATAGCAGCAGATTATTATGAAAAAGTTAAGTTGAACTGTAGCTTGCTTCACTATTGTTCTGCTGCTGTGCTTATGCTTAATTGCTAAATAATTCAAGTTCTCCGACAAACAGACCAGCTAAGATTGACTGTCTTGTGAAATGATTCAGTGTGTGTGTCTCTTTCTGCTAGCAAATTGTAAGTGAAAGTAAGTTGGCTGTACGTGTGTACTTAGTTCTAGCTATTTTACTGCCCCTCCTCTTTGGTTACAATCGGCCAATAACATTCATCATCATCATTATTTTTATTTTACTTACCCCTACCTAAGCGATCTTTTCTCTCTATGTCGAATCTTTTCTCTCTATGTCGAATCTTTTCTCTCTATGTTGAATCTTTTCTCTCTATGTAGAATAATCTTGGACTAATAGAGTTAAGGTTAGGCACATTCGACCACAGGTTCGATAGACACAGATTGTTATTGTCAGCGTCACGTCGAATCTCCTATGTATAATGAACTGTTGACGCAACGAAAATTAAAATAAAGCATTTGTTTATGTCGGATCTTTCGGTTTTCGTATTCTGCACTTTCGTTATCGTTTGTTAAAATGATAATGAAAATACCTGAAATTCGGACAAAAATGCATTCGGACGAAAAGGAATGCACATGTCTAGTTTCATTCTCTGCTCCCTCTGCGAAGGCAGAATGAGTTCTGCAACCTTACCCTTGTAACGTGGTTTAAAAAGGGTTGCCAGCCAGTAATGATCCCTCTCCTTGATACCAGAGAAGCCATGCAGCATAAGTTTGCAGAGGCATTCGATTCTGAGTCCTCTGGGTCACTAAGGATCACATTATCTGTAACTACCTCCTCCCAGCCACGTACAACTGCTTGGGTTTCTGGGGACTGAACACCATCCATTGAAGATTGCTGCTGAGTGCTATCCTCTACATCCATGCTGGCACAATCCTCCTCCTCCTCTTCTACCTGTGTGTTTGGTGGGCCTGCAGGAATGTTAGTCCTCCTCTTCCTCCCTCTGTTCTGCCTCAAGTGCCCTTTCCATGATTCCACGAAGCGTGTACTCTAGCAGGAAGACTAGAGGGACAGTGTCACTGATGCATGCATTGTTGCTGTTCAACATCCTTGTGGCCTCCTCAAATGGTGACAGGACAGTGCATTCAACCTTGATCAGTAGCCACTGGCATGGCAAAAAGAAGCCAAGCTCCCCTGACCCTGTCCTGGTACCATACTTGCACAGGTACTCATTGATGGCCCTCTGCTGCGTGTGCAGCTGCTGCAGCATTGCCAACATTGAGTTCCACCTGGTGGGCATGTTACAAATGAGGCGGCTGGTGGGCAGGTTGCATTCCCTTTCAATGTCAGCCAGCCAAGCACTGGCATTGTATGACCAGTGGAAATTACCACAGACTTTTCTGGCCTCCCTCAGGAGATCCTGTTAGCTTGGGTACCTGCTCAAGAACTGCTGCACCACCAAAATCAGGACGTGTGCCAAACATGGAACATGGGTCAAGTGTCCCTGTCGGAGGGCGGAGAGAAGGTTGGTGCCATTGTTGCATACAACCATTCCTGGCTGAAGCTGGCATGGCGTCAACCACCTCTGAGCCTGCCCCTGCAAGAGCTGACAGGATCTATGCCCCAGTATGGCTCCTGTCCCCTAGGCAGACTGACTCAAGCATCACAGAGCATCTTTTAGCCTGACTGCTTGCATAGTCCCTTGAACACTTACGGAGCACCTCTGGTTCAGAGGACAAATCTGCAGAAGAAGCCATAGAGGAAGAAGAAGAGGAGGGGGGAGAGAGCTGTGTCAGAACCACCACTAGCATTTTGGAGGCGTGGTGGTGGAACAAGATCCAACAACACTGAACCCTGTCCTGCATCCTTCCCAGCTGCCAGCAGAGTTGCCCAGTGAAAGGTAACGTTCCTTCCCATGCCTGCTGTATCATGAGTCAGCGGTAATATACACCTTACTGCTGCCCGCCCTGTCAAACGAGGCCAAAACATTGCCTTCCACATGCCAGTAGAAAGCCGTGAAAAGAAATGGTGTTTTGGAACCTGCCACTGAGGTACAGTACATTCCACAAATTCACAAAAGCGGGCAGAGTCTACCAGCTGAAAAGGCAGCAGTTGCAGTGCTAGCAATTTGGCCAAGCTAGCATTTAGATGCTGAGCATGTGGATGGCTGGAACCAAATTTCTTTTTATGGTTCAGCAACTGGGGTAGGGAAACTTGCCTGCTAAAATCAATTGGTGGTGTTCTGCTAGCAGATTGGCTACAAGTACTTGGGACACCTATTGCTATACCTTCATTCCTCTCAGTGCAGGTTTTTGAGAGGACTGGAGGTATAGTAGGGTTGGAGATCCCAGTTGAGGAGCAAGGAGAAATCCGTGTTTTTCTTTGATGTGGGTCTTTCAAGTGCTGTTGCCATGGGACTGCATGGCAGTTCGTCATATGTCTGGTCAAGCATGTGGTGCCCAAGCACCTGCTGTTCTGGCCACGCTTGATCCGCTTCAAACATAGGTTACAAACAGCAACGGTGCGATCTGCTGCACATGTCTTGAAAAAGGCCCACACCAAGGAACTTTTAAAAGTCAGCAGCGCCTTGTACCTGCGGAGCTCTGTGGTGTGTGTAGCAATAAGGTGGCTGCCCTTAAGCTGCCCCCTAGAGGACATCCTGCCTCATTTGAGTTGTGCCTCCTCCTCCTCCTCTTCTCTCAGGCACCCAAGTACAGTCAGTGACCTCATCATCCCCTCCCTCCTCGTCACTGCAAACTTGGCAGCATGCTGCAGCTAGGGGAACATGACTGCCAGTTTCTTGTCCTTCTGTGGCACCCCCTCTCTCTAGGCTCACGTTACTCCCTTCCTCAACCAGGGAACCAACATCAGAGCCTTCAAATCGCTGCGCATCCTCCAGCAGCATGTAACTGACACTGTAATAATAATTCTGGGGACTCCTTCATGCATGAGTGATGGAAGGAGTGACTGTGGTCAAGGAGCAGGTGGAATAGGCTGCTTTGGCAGCTGCGTTGGAAGGAAAACTACTCTAAGCCTGGGTGACAGAGGATGAGGAGGATGAGGAAGGCTTTGTTATCCACTCCACCAACTCTTCTGCATGTTGTGGCTCAATAACACGGCCAGCAGCAGATAAAAAGGACAAGGGGGCCTACGGCCACCTGCAAAGGATGCACCATGTCCATGACCACAACTGATGACTGTAGACACAGAGGCTGTTTGCCCTCTTTTAGTGGCTTGTTAGCGTCTGCCTCTCCTTGGTGGCCTTCCGGACATGATGTATTATTTGTTTTGCAACACCACAGTACACTGTATTAGATACTGTGTCCACCGCCTGAAGGGTATTAGAAACTGTACACACTGTATTAGATACTGTGTACATCACCAGAAAAGTAGTAGAAACTGTACACACTGTATTAGATATTGTGTACACCGCCTGCACTGTATTAGAAACTGTACAATTGCTGCACTGTATTGTATACTGTGTACCCCACCAGAAGTGTAGTAGAAACTATACACACTGTATTAGATACTGTGTGCACCACCAGAAAAGTAGTAGAAACTGTACACACTGTATTAGATATGGTGTACACCGCCTGAAGTGTATTAGAAACTGTACACACTGTATTAGATACTGTGTACACCGCCTGTACTGTATTAGAAACTGTGCAATGGCTGCTCTGTATTTTATACTGTGTACACCAACAGAAGTGTAGTAGAAACTGTACACACTGTATCAGATACTGTGTAGACCACCAGAAAAGTAGTAGAATCTGTACACACTGTAGTAGACACTGTGTACACCGCCTGCACTGTATTAGAAACTGTACAACGGCTGCACTGTATTGTATACTGTGTACACCACCAGAAGTGTAGTAGAAACTGTACCACACTGTATTAGATACTGTGTACACCGCCTGAAGTGTATTAGAAACAGCACACCACCAAATGCACTGTAGATATAGGCTACACTGAATGCAGAGTATATATATATATATATATATATATATATATATATATATATATATATATAAAGATATATATATATACACACACACACAAGACTGTATTAATAGTATAATAGTATATATATAATATATAATAGTATATTAATACACCGCCTGAAGTGTATTAGAAACAGTACACCACAGAATGCACTGTAGATATAGGCTACACTGGATGCAGAGTATCCAGTGTATACTTTGCTCAGTATTTAGTAGAAGCACCCTTTTGATCTAATACAGCCATGAGTCTTTTTGGGAAAGATGCAACAAGTTTTTCACAACTGGATTTGGGGATCCTCTGCCATTTCTCCTTGCAGATCCTCTCCAGTTCTGTCAGGTTGGATGGTAAACGTTGGTGGACAGCCATTTTTAGGTCTCTCCAGAGATGCTCAATTGGGTTTAAGTCAGGGCTCTGGCTGTGCCATTCAAGAACAGTCACAGAGTTGTTGTGAAGCCACTCCTTCGTTATTTTAGTTTTGTGCTTAGGGTCATTGTCTTGTTGGAAGGTAAACCTTCGGCCCAGTCTGAGGTCCTGAGCACTCTGGAGAAGGTTTTCGTCCAGGATATCCCTGTACTTGGCCGCATTCATCTTTCCCTCGATTGCAACCAGTCGTCCTGTCCCTGCAGCTGAAAAACACCCCCACAGAATGATGCTGCCACCACCATGCTTCACTGTTTGGACTGTATTGGACAGGTGATGAGCAGTGCCTGGTTTTCTCCACACATTCCGCTTAGAATTAAGGTAGAAAAGTTCTATCTTGGTCTCATCAGACCAGAGAATCTTATTTCTCACCATCTTGGAGTCCTTCAGGTGTTTTTTAGCAAACTCCATGCGGGCTTTCATGTGTCTTGCACTGAGGAGAGGCTTCCGTCGGGCCACTCTGCCATAAAGCCCCGACTGGTGGAGGGCTGCAGTGATGGTTGACTTTCTACAACTTAACCCATCTCCCAACTGCATCTCTGGAGCTCAGCCACAGTGAACTTTGGGTTCTTCTTTACCTCTCTCACCAAGGCTCTTCTCTCCCAATAGTTTGGCCGGACGGCCAGCTCTAGGAAGGGTTCTGGTCGTCCCAAACATCTTCCATTTAAGGATTATGGAGGCCACTTTTTGTAACCTTGGCCAGATCTGTGCCTTGCCACAATTCTGTCTCTGAGCTCCTCAAGCAGTTCCTTTATCCTCATGGTTCTAATTTGCTCTGACATGCACTGTGAGCTGTAAGGTCTTATATAGACAGGTGTGTGGATTTCCTAATCAAGTCCAATCAGTATAATCAAACACAGCTGGACTCAAATGGTGTAGAACCATCTCAAGGATGATCAGAAGAAATGGACAGCACCTGAGTTAAATATATGAGTGTCACAGCAAAGGGTCTGATATTTCAGTTTTTCTTTTTTAATACATCTGCAGAAATGTCAACAAAATGTCAATAATTCTGTGTTTTTCTGTCAATATGGGGTGCTGTGTGTACATTAATGAGGAAAAAAATTAACTTAAACTTAAATGATTTTAGCAAATGGCTGCAATAAAACAAAGAGTGAAAAATTTAAGGGGGTCTGAATATTTTCCGTCCCCACTGTATATATATATATATATATATATATATATATATATATATATATATATGACTGTATATATATATATATTAACCACTAGGCGTCCGCGCTATAGCCGAAAGACGGCTACAGCGCGGACTCCAATTGCCGGGAGGGCGTCCCTGGACGTCCCCCTGTTTACTTCCGCGCTGCGCGCTCCCGCAGGCACGCATCGGGAAAGTTCTGTGTTGGCCGTGTCCCTTGGACACAGCCAATCACAGATCATGCTGAATGGCCAATCACAGCAGCCATTTAGCACTCGATCTGAGTGTCCAATGAGAGATGATCTCATATGTAAACATAAGATCATCTCATCATTGCCGGCTCTCCCTCCTCACACAGAGGCAGCGTGTGAGAAGGGAGAGCGGACGGCTGCAGCATCAGTGTAAGAAAAAAAAAAAAAGGGAAAATAAAGTGCCCACAGTACCAGTCAGTGCCATCTGTCCCTAGGGCCATCAGTCCCCAGTGCCATCCGTCCCCAGTGCCATCCGTCCCCAATGCCATCCGTCCCCATTGCCACCTGTCCCCAGTGCCACCAGTCCCCAGTGCCACCTGTCAGTGCCATCTGTCCCCAGTGCCACGTATAAGTGCCATCTGTCATCAGTGCCACATCAGTATTATGTGTCATCAGTGCCACCTATTAGTGCCATCTGTCACCAGTGCCACATATTAGTGCCATCTGTCATCAGTGCCACCTATTAGTGCCATCTGTCATCAGTGCCACATCAGTGTCATGTGTCATCAGTGCCACATATTATTGCCATCTGTCATCAGTGCCACATCAGTGTCATGTGTCATCAGTGCCACATATTAGTGCCATCTGTCATCAAAGTCACGTGTCATCAGTGCCACGTATCAGTGCCATCTGTCATCAGTGCCACCTGTCAGTGTCACGTGCCATCTGTTATCAGTGTCATGTGTCATCAGTGCCACGTATCAGTGCCATCTGTCATCAGTGTCACATGTCATCAGTGCCACATATTAGTGCCATCTGTCATCAGTGCCACGTATTTGTGCCACGTGTCATCAGTGCCACGTATTAGTGCCACCTGTCATCAGTGCCACGTATTAGTGCCATGTGTCATTAGTGCCACGTATTAGTGCCATCTGTCATCAGTGTCACGTGTTATCAGTGCCACGTATTAGTGCCATCTGTCATCAGTGCCACATCAGTGTCACGTGTCATCAGTGCCACGTATCAGTGCCATCTGTCATCAAAATTAGTAGTGCATTTGTTTGCATTGCATTATTCATAGGACAGGCAGAGAAGAGTAGATGATTTATGTAAAGATTCAAATTGTCCATCAGAATTGATAAGTAATGTATCCTTGTTGTCTGTCTCTATAATTCAAATGTATTAGGTTGATGGCAGGGTGGCAAAAATGGTTGAAACTTTAATTTTTTCCCCCCATCTATACAAATAAAGGCAGGTCTGGTCAGTCAGTGTCACATGTCATTGTCCTGGTGCTCCAGGACCTTCAAAAGTGTAATAGGTAGTCAACAAGTTAGATGTGTAATTTATGCTCCTAAAACACGTGACGGTGCTCCCTGCATGTTGGGCCTCTCTATGTGGCCAGGCTGTGAAAAAGTCCCACACATGTGGTATCGTAATACTCAGGAGGAGTAGCAGAATGTATTTTGGGGTGTCATTTGTGGTATACACATGCCATGTGAGAAAAATAACCTATTACAATGACAATTTTGTGGGGAAAAAAAAATCTTAATTTTGCAAAGAATTGTGGGAAAAAATTACAACATCAAAAACCTCACCATGCATCTTACTAAATACCTTGGAATGTCTACTTTCAAAAAGGGGTCATTTGGGGGGTGTTTGTACTTTTCTGGCTTGTTAGGGTCGCAAGAAATGAGATAGGCCTTCAGTACATCAGGTGTGATCAGTTTTTTATGATTTGCGCCACAGCTTGTAGACTCTCTAACTTTCACACAGACCAAATAATATCCACTAATTTGGGTTATTTTTACCAAAGATATGTAGCAGTATAAATTGTGGCCAAAATTTATGAAGAAAAATTAATAATTTGCAAAATTTTGTCACAGAAACTAAGGAAAATGCGGGGTTTTTTTTCAAAATTTTTGGTCTTTTCTTATTTATAGCGCAAAAAATAAAAAACCCAGAGGTGATCAAATACCACCAAAAGAAAGCTCTATTTGTATGAAAAAAAAGGACAAAAAAAATCATTTGCGTACAGTATTACATGACTGAGTAATTGTAATTCAAAATGTGAGAGCACTGAAAGCTGAAAATTGGTCTGGTCACGAGGGGGGTTTAAGTGCCCAGTTGTCAAGTGGTTAATACACGGGGAGGAGCCAGATGTGGGCGTCGGGATAGTGCTGTGTCCGTGCTGCACGAGTCCTCCTGATATGCTGCCGATCGGGGATGAGGCGGCATAGCCCCCCCACCCGCACCTCCGCGATCCCCTGTATGTGACCTTCCTCCCGGATCCCCCCCCCCGGCTGAGGAAGATAGCAGACGTCCGGGTAAGCAGTCCGGAAAGCTGAGGATCAGCTCATATGAGTATACGATACTGCTGCAGGAAGGAGAGCAGAGCGGCAGAGTGATAGTAAGCAGGAGAAAACAGCTGAGAGCAGTAGTGAACGCCTATCCCGGACATCTGGAGATCTGCTGGAGGTAAAAGACATCTGTTTTTTTTTATAGATAGCAGGTTTTTACATTGATGAGGTGGTCGATTCGTCCCGGGTGAGTGTGGGCGCTCTGTTTGAATAACGGGCATAACGCCCATAGGAATGCATCGAGGTAACATAGGATTTTGAGAGACGCAGTACACAGAACATAAATTCATTGTGAAATGTATGGGGAATACAGTCGCTTTAGAATGAGATTGGAAATATATTGTGGACTGTTTTGCAATTGAAAGGACCCCCTGTTTTATCAACCCCTCGCACAACACACTGCATCAATTGGTACCTTCTTACCTATGGTTAATTAAGAGGAAGTTGTATAGGAGGATAAATGATGCCCCCCCAGTTGGGGATTTAAATTGTGTGCCCAGCAGGACTGTAATGTATACATAACAGACGGACCATATACCGGTATAAGCAAAGGAGGGGAGCAGATAATATATACAGAGAGACAACCCATGTAAGCAGGTTTCCTTTCCCCCCTCAGAATAACCAACAGCTGATGAGTGGGGGTATGATTGGATGTGACAGATAGTGAACTGGGCTGTAGGTATCTCAGCTGTTGGGGGACTGGGGGAAATGAGGGGTAAAGCTGGGCGAGGGGCTCCAGGCAATCCACCTAGAGTAAGCTCAAGCCCAGGGACCATTAAAAAATACATGACCCAAGAAGGAGTTAAAGAAAGCCCTGGGGTATCGTTAAGAACCAAAAACAAAATAACCGAGAGCACACAGAAGAACGGATCGAAGAAACAATTAGTAGCCACAGACAACACGGCAGGTGGAAGCGAGACATCTCTAGACGAATCCATAATGGATACTCGACAAAAAAAACAACTACCAACCAAAGAGGAAATGGCGGAAATGTTCGCGAAACTGGAAACGTCAATAAAAGGAGAAATCGCAGTACTGCACAAAGGTATGAACCATTTATTGCATAGGGTGGAGGTCACGGAAGACAGTTTAGCCATACAGGGAGAGGAGATTAAAAAGCTTAAAGCACAGGTGGCTGAGATGCAAAGGGATCAAAGAGATTTACAATATAAAATCGAGGACCAGGAAAATCGTAATCGAAGAAAAAATCTGCGGATCAGAGGTCTACCGGAGACAAGAGGGGAAAAGGATGATCTACAAGAAAAAATGGATAGTATATTCGGTCATATGTTAAATAAAACAAGAATTGACAATAAAATCAAATTTGAAAGAATCCACAGGGTGAGGAAGCCAGCGGAAATAACAGGAGAAGTCCCAAGAGACGTAATCGCTAGATTTCACAATTTCCAGGATAAAGAACAGATCAGGATATTCCTGAAAACTAATCAACCTGTTAAATATGGAGAGACCTCCCTCCAGATTTTTCCTGACCTGGCGGCGGAGACCCTTGCTAGGAGAAGAACTTTAAAACCCCTGTTGGAACAGATGAAGTCGCACAATATTCAATACTCATGGGGTTTTCCGGCGTGTCTAACAGGACGCAAAGAGGGAAAATCGGCAACTTTAAGGTTCCCAGAAGATACGCTTAAATTTTGTAAACATTTGGAGATCCCAATAATAGAAATCCCGGGATGGTGGAAAAAATGCGCAACCGGAGAAGGCATAGATGAACAGCAGATGTGGCAACCAGCTAACCAATCTAGACGACGATAACTGTAATATTAAGATGTGAAAGCAGAGGCCGAAGAAAATTTAACCACTGTATGCTGATTGGTGGCCGGGGGTGATGTGTGGAAGGGGTGGGGTTTGGTGGGGGGGATGGGGGGACGAGGGGGTCTCTGGCGGTGGCGGACACCCCCCCTAAACGACCAAGGGGGGTGAGCGGGCTTCGCCGAGTGTCAACATCCGAGCTCAACCTCGAAGGGGTTAACCGTATAGCCAGGAGGTGGGAGGAGGGCTGAGGTTTAGCTTTCCATTAGAGGCTAGGAGGATCCTAGCCCACCCCGAGTGAGTGGGACAGGGGGGATGGTGGGGGGGGTTGGGGGGGGTTTGGGTTGGGAGGTGGACTAGGGTGGGAGTGGGTGGTGGGGGTGTGGGGGGATGGGGGATGGAGGGGGGAGGGGTATCAGAATAATAATAGGAAGAGCTTCCGAGGTAACGGCTCCTGCCCACTACAAGGTTTAGCCGCCCAAGAGAAAAAAAAAGGATGTCTAGGTTAAATATTATATCTTACAATGTAAGGGGCCTGAACTCCCCCACAAAAGGAGCAAATATACTAAGTGAGCTAAAATTTTTAAAAGCTGATGTCACTATGCTCCAGGAGCCGCATCTATGTATAAGTAATAGCCAAAAAATATATTCTAGAGACTTCCCAGTATGGTTCTAAGGAGAATCCCCAATTAAGGGAGCAAAAGGAGTTGCCATTGGGTTTGCCAGAGGGGTAAGGTTTAAGCTGGAGGAGAGAAGGACCGACTCAGAAGGACGATATATCTTCCTGAGAGGTAAAATAAATGGAGCAGCCTGCACCCTGGCAAACATCTTTGGCCCAAACAAGAACACAACCAAATATGTAATGGGAGTTTTGACCAAGTTCAAGGAGTTTAAGAAGGGGGGCGCTATAATAGCTGGGGACTTTAACTTGTGTCTAGATCCAGGGAAGGATAGTACGTCCCGTGTACGAGGGCTGGGTGGCATTTGGGTGAATAAGTTAAAAAAGAAGCTGCATCTACTCCAGCTTGTGGATGTATGGAGGATACAGCACAATAACCTTAGAGACTATACTTTCCACTCCCACGTGCACGGGACGTATTCACAAATCGATTTTTTCCTGGTCGAACATAGACTACTGGATGCGGTCTCCGATTCCAGCACAGGCAGCATCACATTCTCAGACCATGCCCCGGTGAGCCTTCAATGGAAAATAGGGATACCCCAATCACAGGGTACTTGCTGGAGATTGAACGAGGAGCTCCTCCAAGACAAAGATGTAGAAAAAAGAATTAAAGAAGAACTAGACCTGTACTTTAAAATAAATGTATCAGGGGAGATATCTGAGGCCACAATTTGGGAGGCACATAAAGCCTACATCAGGGGTATATTCATAATGGTAGGATCAGAAAAAAAAGGAGAAGTGAAAAAAGATAGATATATTAATGGGAATTAACCGGGGAAGTCATTAGCAAGGGCCCTAAAAAAAAGAAAAATAATAGCTAGGTCGAGAAAATCAGGACAAAGTCTGGGACATAGAACATGTGATATAGCGAATATCTTCCAATAATTTTACAGAGGGCTGTATGCTATTAATATAAAAAATGCACAAGAGATGAAAGGAAGTAAAAGTGAGAGAACAAAAAAATTTCTAAGGGAAGCCAGACTACCCAGGATAACAGAGAGCGACAAAACCATATTAGAGGCCCCTATTTCAGAGTTAGAGATTAAGAAAGCCATCCAGGGAATCCCAAATGGTAAAAGCCCTGGGCCCAATGGGTTGACTGCTCTATATTATAAAAAATTCCAGGACCTACTGATCCCTAGGATGTGTACGTATATGAATGGTATCGGTGAGAAATGGGAGATGAGGAAAGAAGCACTAGAGGCCAGTATTGCCATAATCTGGAAAGAAGGAAAAGATAATACGCTATGCTCGAGCTATAGGCCCATATCACTCTTAAATGTTGACACAAAGTTATTCACCAAAATCCTAGCAGATAGGATGAAACGGATAATCAATGGGGTCATTCACCCAGACCAGGTGGGCTTTGTAGGGGAGGGATAATGCCATCAAAACACTACTGGTAGCCCAGAGGATTCAAGATAGTGGAGCCCCAGGTCTTCTCCTGTCAATCGACGCTGAAAAAGCCTTTGACAGGGTAGACTGGGGCTTCATATGGGATACTTTAGAGGAGATTGGTCTGGGTGATAGATTGCTCAGATGGATAAAAGCTTTATATTCACATCCTTCAGCACGAGTGAAGATAAATGGAATCTTTTCAGGACCATTTAGAATGTACAATGGTACAAGACAGGGGTGCCCTCTCTCCCCACTGTTGTTTGTGATTGCCTTGGAGCCTCTATTGGCAAAGATAAGAATCAGCCCAGACATCAGGGGGGTAAAAATAGGTGAAGAAGAGTATAAACTAGCCGCCTTTGCGGACGATGTATTGCTCTATATCACTCACGCGACGATTTCTCTCCCAAATTTAGTAGTAGTATTCTAAAGGAGTATGGCAGACTGTCAAATTTTCATGTTAATCAGGCCAAGTCAGAAACGTTAGATATTATAAAAGGCAGTGCGACCGACATGGCATATCAATCGTCATTTCCATTTAAATGGGGGGCAAAAGAGCTCAATTACTTAGGTATTAAAATAACTGCCACCAAGGAGTCATTATTCTAAGTAAATTTTATGCCACTTCTCAACTAAATCAAGACCGAACTTAATAGAATCCCACGCACTCAACTCTCATGGGGAGGAAGAATCAACCTATTCAAGATGTCAATTATGCCAAAAATCATTTATAAAATGCAAATATTACCAATCCCAATTCCTCAGATTTATTTTAATAAGTTACGCACTATTTTTCTAAGGTTTATATGGAGAGGGAGAAAATCTAGATTAAACTTATCACAATTAATAAAGGATAAGAGGAGGGGGGGGGGACACCTGATATTAGAAAATATTATGTGGCGATAGCTCTAACACGTTTATTAGACTGGGTAAAAAATAATGAAGAAAAACAATGGGTGAAAATAGAGAAAAAAATGAGTGAAGTAGATTTGGGCAAGATGGTTTGGATTCCACCACAGTATAGAAAATTGAGCACTGAAATAATGGATATCACAAAACATACACTTAATATTTGGGATAATATACACAAAAAGGAGCACAGGGAGTTTAATTCACCGTTAATCCCTTTAAAAAACACAGATTATTTTGCACCAGGGCAAGAAGATTTGTTTGGGAGGTGGATCTTGAAGGAGGATTTGCAACTAAAAGAAGTCATGAAACAGGGAAAGATGTGTACAGTTGAAGAATTAAAAGCCAAAAACGAATGGTTGGTAATAGACTCCTGGCGATATTGTCAGCTGAAACATTTTGTCGACTCACTCCCGCAGCCAATTAGGTCGATGGAGAACCTACTCCCCTTGGAGAAATTATGTGTTGGGAAAAAAGGGAGGGGGGCTATTTCTAAGACATATAGAGTGCTCAACGAATTGGAAGGGGTGGGGGGTCCGAGATTTATTGAGAAGTGAGAGGAAGAGCTGGGCATCAAGATTAGTGCATAGGAGGTGGGATCGATTCTGAAAAGGGTGAATGCCACCTCAGTTAATTGTAAGCTCTCAGAAATGAATTATAAGATCCTCGCAAGGATGTATATTACCCCAGATAAAGCACATAGAATTCTGGAGGGAAGGTCGCAGTTATGTTGGAGAGGTTGCGGAGGAATTGGGACCGTGGCGCATATATGGTGGCAGTGCCCGGTAATTGCAGAATTCTGGGGGGAGATCAGGCAAATCATTAGCGAGATTTTAAAGATAAATATCCCCCTGGACCCTTGGGTGTGTCTACATCACGGCAATAAAACTCCCACGAAGGTATATCTGAAGTCGCTGCTACCTCACCTTCTAAATGCGGCCAAAAGTCTAATTCCCAAGTATAGGCAAGATAAAAGGAGACCTACGGTGCGGGAGTGGTTCGGCAAGATAAATGAAATTTATCGTCTTGAATACTTGAAGTATAGTGAAGGGACAGAGATGGAAATATTCAAGGAGATATGGAAGGAATGGGCAAATTTCAGGTATTCATTCCGAGCGGCAGAGCTGTGGGGAATATAGAAATTTTCTCTTGCCGTAAATAGACAAACTAGACGAGTTACATCAATAGGTGTAAAAGTGAAATATAGGGTCCGGACCAGAACTGGAGATATGGGTGTAGGGGTAGGAGCTGGGAAGGAAAGCGCTACACGAGGGTAGGGGTGGGGGGGAAGGGGGTGGGGTAGGGGGAGAGATGGCCTTGGTCGGCCTAGGTGGGTCACTTGGGTAAAAAATTTTATGGGGTCGTTTTTGCTTTCTTTTTGATATGTGTATAAACAAGTGTAAAGGACTTACAATTCCGTAGAAAAAAAGCCACTATGATGTGAATGTCTATTGGGACAAGCTTGAACTGAAAAGTTGAAAACAAGTGGAAAAAAAAAAAAGTGGTTAATACACTGCCCGCACTGACTGAATATTGAATAAACACTGAATATATAGTTTATGCTAAATGCAGAGTATATATATATATATATATATATATATATATATATATATATCAGACTGACTGTATATATACATCAAATACACTGCCACTAACTGAATAACCTGCCTGTTTAATCTTACTCAAGCTATCTCTCTGTCCACACCAACAACACTACACACGGCCACAGTGAGCAGTAAGCAGCCTTATATAGTGCGTGGCGTGGACTTAGTCCCCCTGAGCCATGATTGGCCAAAGGCACCTTGCCTTTGGCCAATTATGGCTCTCTCAGCAGAGAGCCCTGTGATTGAATCATCATACAGCAATGCACTGCAATCTCGCAGTGCATTATGAGGTGTTCCGCGGTGCTCAAATTTACCGTGAATGCCCCATAATGTTCGTTGTTCTGCGAATGGGCGAGCATCTGATGTTCAAGGTCGAAATTATGTTCGACCCAAACATCAAGCTCATCCCTAGTTATCATGAAAAGCTGTCAACAGGAGCCTGGGGGTAATATGGGTACCTACCGAGATCACACCATATTGGTCCCGTAATGTAGTAGCAGAGAAATGTTTGTCTTAGCCTCGAGCTGGAAAAAGCCGACCCCAGGAGGGTCTTATTATATAATTGGAAAAAGGGCTTAGGACAAATCATTCATTGGAACTAATCCAACCTGACCTCCACCGCTGCCCGAAAGTCCATAATGTATAGGTGTTATTAGAGCAGTTGTTAATGCTCTTTCATGCTGGAGCACAGCAAAAAAAAAGAGAGGATCCCATAGTCATGCACTTCTATAGACTTCATTAAGCCAGAAAATGCATCCAAATTCAAATACGATTCATTTTTAACAACACAGCGCTCAGACGTGAATGGCCTCATTGGACTCAGTGTGTGATTACACCCCATATTCCTACCTTTTGTTATTCTGAAGAAATAGCTGATTGTTTTTCTGTGTCCATGTGCAAAGTGAATCTGTATGGAAGTGATTTTATACAGTGTTTTTTTTTTTTTTTTTACAAATAAATATCTGAAAAGTGTGCTGTGCATTTGTATTCAGCCCCTTTACTCTTAAACCCCTAACTAAAATCTAGTGGAACCAATTGCCTTGATAGGTCACCTGATTAGATTAGGAAGAAGTCCAATTAGCGACGAAACCGGTCGAGCAATAGCGTAATTTCCTGTCATCACGTTTGGAGAATCTACCTCTGAAACCACTGTATCCAGTACATGCTGTTTTAATCGTCTTTTGATGTAAGTGCATTACCTTTATTAAATCCTAGTAAAAAAGGTTTTACACTATTGTGGCATTTGTCTCTCATTTGGGGTATATGACCTGATGTCACGGTTGGAGTAAAAGAAACCTGATGTTTTCCACGGTGGTGGTTTGAAGTTTCTGTTGAGACGACCTCCTTACAGACGTGGAGTTTTTCCAGGCATACAAGCCTCTGTTGACCCCCTGTAATAGGTGGTCAACGCTCTTTGGTAAGGGCACATCCTATTTTTTTGGTGGTGGTCGCACAAGGTGGAGGAAGTTGGTGATACTGCATTCAAACTTTAACTATTGTGTCACGTTTGTGACTCTTGGACTCACTTGTTTATATTATTTATTTACTGTTTATTTCATTTAAGTGCAACATATTTGTTCACCTATTTAATTTTTGTGATAATATCTCACTTGATTGCTGCAGCTCTAATTTTTTGTTTTTGTTTATCATAAGCGCAGTTTATTTTTGATTTTTTACATCATCCTGAACACACCTTCCCCTCCATGAAACATGGTGGGGGCAGCATCATGTTGTGGGGATGATTTTCTTCACCAGGGACAGGAAATCTGGTCAGAGTTGATGGGAAGATGGATGGAGTCAAATACAGGACAATTCCAGAAGAAAACCTGTTAGAGTCTGCAAAAGACTTGAGACTGGGGAGGAGGTTCACCTTGCAGCAGGACAACGACCCTAAACATACAGCCAGAGCTACAATGGAATGGTTTATACCAAAGCACATTCATGTGTTATAATGGTTCAGTCAAAGACCTCAATCCAATAGAGAATCTGTGGCAAGACTTGAAAATTGCTGTTCACAGACGGTCTCCATCCAATCTGACAAAGCTTGAGCTATTTTGCAAAGAAGAATGGGGAAAAAAATTCACTCTTTAGATGTGCAAAGCTGGTAGAGACATACCAAAAAGACTTGCAGTTGTAATTGAAGCGAAAGTTGGTTCTACAAAGTATTGACTCAGGGGGGCTGAATACAAATGCACCCCACACTTTTCACATATTTATTTGTAAAAAAATTGAAAACCATTTATAATTTTCCTTCCACTTCACAATTATGTGCCACTTTGTGTTGGTCTATTACATAAAATCCCAATAAAATACATTTACGTTTTTGGTTGTAACATGACAAAATGTGGAAAATTTCAAGGCATGAAATTTCAAGTATGAATACATTTTCAAGGCACTGTAATTATCAATCAGCTGCTGCACCTGCAGTTCTCTAATGAGGAAAGTAGCAGGGTCTGCATCCCTTTAGACATGATTTCCTTTTGGGAGTATCTCACAAAAATAGCAGAGGATGCCCAAAATCTGACCTGTATCCTAGTGCAGACTTCTGGGAAAATCAGAAAGCCAATCACACAAGCAGGAAATTACATTTCTGGGGGGGGGGGGGGGCGTTCTGAACACCATATTTGTACAGAACCCCTCCAGGTTGTCATATTGCATTGCATATTACAGAAAATTACAGCACTTCAGATTGAAAAGGAAAGATCATTTTTTATAACACTCAATTACAATATGACTTGTGTTGCAATTGTATACGCTATATTACATTTTTTTATTTGCTATTTTTTGCCCACAGAAGTGGAGTTATAGTTTATCACCAGAGCCAGTGAGTGGCCTAATTTTTGGGAATAATTTTTTTGCTACAAATCTACAGGTCACCCAAGATTATGCTACATCATTTTTTAATGGTCATACATTTATTTACATTTATTATTTATTTTTGCATACTGCCCTCCTATAAGCCCAGCTCCAAGCTAAGCACCTAAACTTCTCCTACTTTAGCTCCCCACACAAACCCTAGTGGTTCCTCTTCTTCTTCCCCAAGTGGTGGGTGGTCCTGAATGCTGCAGAGAATGGCATAAGCGCTGTTTCATGCAGCATTCTTCTGTGAGCCCAATGCAAATTGAGTCTTTTCCCATAAAGTGTATTGTCATAATGCCCTGGGCACAAAGGAAGTGGGTAGAATGACAAAGGTGTTCAGCGGGAAACAGGGAATTAAATAAGGTGGGTTTTGCAGTAATAACTGTTTTTTACCTTCTGCAGGGTTATGAGTTTTTACATTTCAGTCTAAACTGGAGTTGAGATTCTAAAATAGTGATAGCTGTAGTTAAGTCCAGAGTAGACACATAGAGAATCTTACCTCCACAACTTTATTGTAATACTAGCTGAATGCCTGTCGGTCAGATGATGATATGAGAAGAAGCTAGTTCATAGTTAGAATGAAGATGAGATATGAGACGGTTGATTAAAATGGCTTAAAAGTTAAGGGAGCACATATGGGGCTCTAGCACCATACCTGTGGATTGTACTTTTCATTTCTGATTGTAGAACTACTTGGAGCAGTGGTGACAGATAGCATGCCTTCATCCATATCAGAGAACTTTTTTACACACTTCGGATAACATATTCATAGATTTGTGGTTAAAAATACAAGGTCAGCTATTGTTCTGCCTCCTGCAGGTTATCTATTAGTTGTTTGCCTGAAATATTGGATTTTACCACAAGATGGAACCGGTGGTAAATTTACAGTTCTGCAAAAACTAGAAAACTGTTCACCTTTAATAAAACTTCCCATCATTCTTCAGTCCAAAGAAAGGAAGCAGAGGCATCATGGGAGTACAGACTCCATCTTAGAGACTGAAAGAATGAACCAGCTATCAGAGCACATGTTGGACTAAAAACTTGCATCCGTTTGCACCCCTTAAACGCAGCATCGCTGGTTAGAATTACTTATCGCCATCTACAGCCTAGCTTTCATTGTATTGTCTATGTGTTTCATATACTGATTATATGTACCTTTGTTTTTTTTCCTGATAGTTTCACCCCACCCTGTTTGTTAATAAAGCTTCAAGATTACACTCAGTCTGGCTTATTGCAGAATAGGGTGGTTTAGCTGCATGTCAACCTACACACAGGGAAACATGTAGCGGGGACAGAACAGTTATAAAATACAATTTTGTTGCACATTAGCTTTTTCGCAACTCAGCAGAGCAACATCAGAATATGAAAGGCCGTATGTGTTTCATGACATTTGGTGCTTAAAGTGTTTGTACAGGTTTGTTTCGTTTTTCTTTTTAAATAACAAACATGTTATACTTACCTGCTCAGTGCAAGGGTTTTGCACAGAGCAGCCCTGATCCTCCTTTTCTGGGGTCCCCCAGCAGCGCTCCTGGCTCCTCCCTATCATTGAGTACCCCCATGGAGAGCCGCTTTCCATGGGGGCACCCATGTGGGGACGCTGCTGAGTCCTGCTGCTGCGTCCAATGACACAGACAGCAGGACTCAGCCCCGCCCCCCGGCTCCCATGTCACTGGATTTACTTGACAGCAGCGGGAGCCAATGGCTCCTACTGCTATCAATCTATCCAATGTAGACCTGAGACAGCTTCTGCAGCTGCTGTGCTCGTCCCTGTCGATGGAACAATCGGGTTCAGGTAAGAAAAAGGGGGGCTCTGGGGGGCAGCTGCAGCACAGAAGGTTTTTCACCTTAATGCATAGAATGCATTAAGGTGAAAAACCTGGAGGGTTTACAACTCCTTTAATCATAGACAGACATCCACATGTGGTGCTGGGCATGTTTTGAGCCAAGATGGGAGAGCAGAGGGATATTTACAGTGTTTCATGGTTAATGAGACCTCATCACTATCTTTAAAAATTGCAAGTAAAACCATGTTACATGGGGACGTACTAAACTGCATATTGGGATGATGGGATGATTGGATTATTGGCTGCAAAGCTCAGAACTCTCACTAGATGTCAGTGTACTTTTTATACACATACTGTATATGGCAATGACTCTGTTGTCACTCAAAATATGTTATTCTTTCCTGCAGTGCTTGAAACTATGTTGCAAGAAGTAGTTGCTAATGTTTAACTGTTCACTTGCTGATTTATATACAGTATCTCATAAAAGTGAGTACACCCCTCACATTTTTGTAAACATTTAATTTTTTTCATGTGACAACACTGAAGAAATGACACTTTGCTACAATGTTAAGTAGTGAGTGTACAGCTTGAATAACAGTGTAAATTTGATGTCCCCTCAAAATAACTCAAAACACAGCCATTAATGTCTAAACTGCTGGCAACAAAATTGAGTACACCTCTAAGTGAAAATGTCCCAACTGGGCTCAAAGTGTCAATATTTTTTCTGGTTTGTTTTTTTATGGGTTTTGTAGCTGTTTTTTGTGGGGAGTTTTTGTTTTTGCGTGGGGTTAACTGGTTGGAGACTTATTGGTGTGAAGGTTTTTATTTTTATTTTTTTCCCTTCACCTATAGTAATTTGGTATAAGGAATATGTTCACTGAAATAGAATGCCCAAATTGGGCTGGAATGGTTAATAGGAGGGTGGGAAGGGGTGATGAATTAATACGAGAGCACGGTGTGGGAAGGGATGGGTAGAATTAGGGAGGTGGCCATTAATGGTTTCCCCTAAATCATATAAATAATTTACACATTTTTTTTTGGTCTGTGTCTTGTTGTTGTGGTTTTCCCTTTTTTTTTTTTTTTTTGCCCATTACCATTACCTGGGTGGGGGTAGAGGCTGTGGGGTGGGGGTCAGGGACTAGACGGAGAAGCCGGGTAGATCATAGCCGGGAGGAAGATTGGAAAAGGTACCTTTTTTTTTTTCTCTCTCTGAGGTTCTAGGGGAAGACGTGTCATGTATATGGATGTCAGTATATGCTTCTAGGAAATACACCTTGTATTATGTATTTATTATATGTTGGTAATTATATATATTGTGGTGTATATGAAATCCTTTGGGTCTTTTAATGTTTTTTCTTGTGCTTATTTCAGGAATACTACCTATGTTTTTGATTGTTATGTATTGTTATTATGTCTTCTCTAAATATAATAAAAAAAAGAACTGAACACAATCAGTGTACCAATTTCTCCCAAAGGAGTTTTGATGGGGTTCAGGTCAGTGTTTTGTGTGGGTCAGAGAAATATTGAAACAAGAAAGGTCCTTCCCCAAACTGTCCTTACACAATTGGAAGCAAAAGGCTGTCCAAAATGTCTTGCCAGACATTTTGGATAAAGTAATTTTAGTAAAATATAATATTATTAAAGAGCACTAATAAATATGTTTTTTATGTAATTTTCAGAGCTATCATATTACATAAGATTGTCTATATGCTCTAGGAGATAATAGATAATCAATAAGGTCTGGATGTTGCTTACATGAATTAGTTCAGAAATTACACTGATTTGAATATGCCTTCACACCATGCTCCCTATGTTAAATCGGTAATAAACCCCAAAACACACATGTATTATGTTGCAGCTTACCAATTCTTAGATGTGGTGGTTACATTTGTTTCCTTTTCTTTATTTTCACCAGGGGATCTGGGCCAGTAATGTTGTTTTTCATCTTCCAGCAAGCTGTCCAGCAAAAGTTAGAGAATTGAGACAAATCATTTACCACCGACAGTTGTGCTTGCAATGGTCAGCTTTTACATACAGCAGTTACATAGTTACATAGTTGGTAGGGTTGAATAAAGACATCAGTCAATCCAGTTCAACCTGTGTGTGTGTGTGTGTGTGTGTGTGTGTGTGTACAGTGGGGCAAAAAAGTATTTAGTCAGCCACCAATTGTGCAAGTTCTCCCACTTAAAAAGATGAGAGCGGCCTGTAATTGTCATCATAGGTATACCTCAACTATGAGAGACAAAATGTGGAAACAAATCCAGACAATCACATTGTCTGATTTTTGAAAGAATTTTTTTTGCAAATTATGGTGGAAAATAAGTATTTGGTCAATATCAGTTCATCTCAATACTTTGTTATATATCCTTTGTTGGCAATGACAGAGATCAAACGTTTTCTGTAAGTCTTCACAAGGTTGTCACACACTGTCGCTGGTATTTTGGGCCCATTCCTCCATGCAGATCTCCTCTAGAGCAGTGATGTTTTGGGGCTGTCGCTGGGCAACACAGACTTTCAACTCCCTCCAAAGGTTTTCTATGGGGTTGAGATCTGGAGACTGGCTAGGCCACTCCAGGAACTTGAAGTGCTTCTTATGAAGCCACTCCTTCGTTGCCCAGGCGGTGTGTTTGGGATCATTGTCATGCTAAAAGACCCAGCCATGTTTCATCTTCAATGCCCTTGCTGATGGGAGGAGGTTTGCACTCAAAATCTGAGGGTACATGGCCCCATTCATTCTTTCATGTACACGGATCAGTCGTCCTGTTCCCTTTGCAGAGAAACAGCCCCAAAGCATGATGTTGCCACCCCCATGCTTCACAGTAGGTATGGTGTACTTTGGTTGCAACTCAGCATTCTCTCTCCTCCAAACACGACAAGTTGTGTTTCTACCAAACAGTTCTACTTTGGTTTCATCTGACCATATGACATTCTCCCAATCCTCTTCTGGATCATCCAAATGCTCTCTAGCAAACCTCAGACGGGCCCGGACATGTAGTGGCTTAAGTAGGGGGACACATCTGGCACTGCAGGATCTGAGTCCCTGGCGGCGTAGTGTGTTACTGATGGTAGCCTTTGTTACGTTAGTCCCAGCTCTCTGCAAGTCATTCACTAGTTCCCCCCATGTGGTTCTGGGATTTTTGCTCACCGTTCTTGGGATCATTTTGACCCCACGGGGTGAGATCTTGCGTGGAGCCCCAGATCGAGGAAGATTATCGGTGGTCTTGTATGTCTTCCATTTTCTAATTATTGCTCCCACAGTTGATTTTGTCACACCAAGCTGCTTGCCTATTGCATATTCAGTCTTCCCAGCCTGGTGCAGGTCTACAATTTTGTTTCTGGTGTCCTTCGACAGCTCTTTGGTCTTCACCATAGTTGAATTTGGAGTGTGACTGTTTGAGGTTGTGGACAGGTGTCTTTTATACTGAGAACAAGTTCAAACAGGTGCCAAACAATACAGGTAATGAGTGGAGGACAGAGGAGCCTCTTAAAGAAGAAGACACAGGTCTGTGAGAGCCAGAAATCTTGCTTGTTTCTAGGTGACCAAATATTTATTTTCCACCATAATTTGCAAATAAATTCTTTCAAAAATCAGACAATGTGATTGTCTGGATTTGTTTCCATATTTTGTCTCTCATAATTGAGGTATACCTATGATGACAATTACAGGCCTCTCTCATCTTTTTAAGTGGGAGAACTTGCACAATTGGTGGCTGACTAAATACTTTTTTGCCCCACTGTATGTGTGTGTGGGTGTATGAGTGTGTATGTATTTACAGCCCTCACATTTTTGTAAATATTTTATTTACACAATTGTAAATATTTTATTAAGTTTCTTTTCATGTGACAACACTGAAGAAATGACACTTTGCTACAATGTAAAGTAGTGAGTGTACAGCTTGTATAATGGTGTAAATTTGCTGTCCCCTCAAAATAACTCAAAACACAGCCATTAATGTCTAAACCGCTGTCAACAAAAGTGAGTACACCCCTAAGTTAAAATGTCCAAACTGGACCCAAAGTTTCAATATTTTGTGTGGCCACCATTATTTTCCAGTACTGCCCTAACCTTCTTGGGCATGGAGTTCACCAGAGCTTCACAGGTTGCCACAGCTGGTGAATGTTAGAGACCTTGCTCTCCTCCACCTTCTATTTGAGGACTCCCCATAGATGCACATTAGGGTTTAGGTCTGGAGACATGCTTGGTCAGTCTATGACCTTTACTCTCAGCTTCTTTAGCAAGGCACTGGTCGTCTTGGAGGTGAGTTTGGGGTTGTTATCATGTTGGAATACTGCCCTGCGGCTCAGTCTCCGAAGGGAGGGGATCATGCTCTGCTTCAGTATGTCACAGCACATGCTGGCATTCATGGTTCCCTCAGTGAACTGTAGCTCCCCAGTGATGGCAGCACCCCTGCAGCCAAAGACCATGACACTCCCACCACCATGCTTGACTGTAGGCAAGACACATTTGTCTTTGTACTCCTCACCTGGTTGCCACCACACACGTTTGACACTATCTGAAGCAAATAAGTTTATCTTGGTCTCATCATACAATAGTACATGGTTCCAGTAATCCATGTCCTTAGTCTACTTGTCCTCAGCAAACTGTTTGTGGGCTTTCTTGTGCATCATCTTTAGAAGAGGCTTCCTTTTGAGGTGACAGCCATGCTGACCAATTTGGTGCAGTATGCAATGTATGGTCTGAGCACTGACAGGCTGACCCCTCACCCCTTCAACCTCTGCAGCAATGCTGGCAGCACTCATATGTCTATTTCCCAAAGGCAACTTCTGGATATGATGCTGAACACATGCACATAACTTCTTAGGTCGACCATGGCGAGGCCTGTTCTGAGTGGAACCTGTCCTGTTTAACCGCTGTATGGTCTTGGCCACCGTGCTGCAGCTCAGTTTCAGGGTCTTGGAAATCTTCTTATAGCCTAGGCCAGTGATGGCGAACCTATGGCACGTGTGCCACAGCTGGCATACCGAGCCCTCTCTCTGGGCACTCAGCGCAGGATAGGGGAGAGAATCCCCCAGCAAGGTAGCCTCTTGCACTGGCAGTGCAGGCGCGGAGGAGTCGGCTTGGTTCCTATCATCAGTGCGATCAATCAGGCAGCGGGGCGGCAGATGTAAGCAAAACCCTCCCTGCATGCACTGAGGGCAACCCAGCGGGAAGGACACGGAGTGTCTGCCTCTGTAAGCAGCGCTGCGATACAGAGGAAGAGAAGAATGACTCCTCCCTTCCTGGACTTTGAGGCCAATAGGAGAGCGGCTTCCTGTGCAGGGGCTCGGGCGGAGGGCGCTAAAGCATGACAATGTGGAGGACTCTGCACATACACAGGTAGGACAGTTCTATGGGGGAAAGGGGAGCGCAGAGGACACTGCTGTGTATGTGGTGGGTATGTGAAGGGGCCAGAGGACACTGCTTTAGGAAGGGCCATTCCCATAGCAGTGTCCTCTATTGGCCTTCACATCACCCCCGATCCATGTATTCTGAGCACAATGCATGTCTGATCCCTGTATTCTGAGCACAACGCATGTCTGATCGCTGTATTCTGAGCACAACGCATGTCTGATCCCTCTATTCTGAGCACAACGCATGTCTGATCCCTGTATTCTGAGCACAACGCATGTCTGTTCCCTGTATTCTGAGCACAACGCATGTCTGATCCCTGTATTTTGAGTACAACGCATGTCTGATCCCTGTATTCTGAGCACAACGCATGTCTGATCCCTGTATTCTGAGCACAATGCATCTCTGCATTCTGAGCACAACACAGGTCTGATCCATGTATTCTGAGCACAACGCATTTCTGACCCCTTTATTCTGAGCACAATGCATCCCTGTATTCTGAGCACAACGCATGTCTGGTCCCTGTATTCTGAGCACAACGCATGTCTGATCCCTGTATTCTGAGCACAACGCATCTCTGATCCCTGTATTCTGAGCACAATGCATCTCTGATCCCTGTATTCTGAGCGTAACGCACTCCTTTGAAAAAGCAGAAAATGGTTTTTTCTGGGCAGAATCGTACATTTTTGGTCCCTTAGGGCTCATTCAGAGGGATGATCAGTCCCATCCTCTGTACAGAGCCGCTAGTAGGTTTAATTCCATGTTGGCACTTTGAAATAAATAAGTTGGTTTGGTGTCGCTGTTTGGGCACTCGGGCTCAAAAAAGTTCGCCATCACTGGCCTAGGCCAACTTTATGTAGAGCAACAATTCTTTTTTTCAGATCCTCAGAAAGTTCTTTGCCATGAGGTGCCATGTTGAACTTCCAGTGACTAGTATGAGAGAGCGAGAGCGAGACCTTGTAACACTAACGAGTCACATGACACAGGGGAGGGAAAATGGCTAATTGGGCCCAATTTGGACATTTTCACTTAAGGGTGTACTCACTTTTGTTGCCAGTGGCTTAGACATTAATGGCTGTGTTATTATGAGGGGACGGCAAACTTACACTGTTATACAAGCTGTACACTCACTACTTTACATTGTAGCAAAGTGTAATTTCTTCAGTGTTGTCACATGAAAAGATATAATAAAATATTTACAAAAATGTGAGGGGTGTACTCACTTTTGTGAGATACTGTACATACAGCTGTACAATAACAGTAATTATTATTCTACATGGGGATTATCGGTGGAATATCATGGATACACATCCAATGTAAGGCATTTGACCTGTTTCTGATAGGTATATGTGTATAATTAATTTTCTGTCTGGCGATTATGGGTGGAATATCATGGCTACACATTCCAAGGAACACAGTTCACCTATTTCTGATAAGAATATGGGTATAATTATTTTTTTACATGAGGATTATGGAGGGAATATCATGGTTACATATTCCAAGGAACATGTTTAACCTATTTATGATAGGAATACACATATAATTATTTTTCTACATGGGGATTATGGGTGGAATGTCATGGATACACATCCTATGTAATGCATTTGACCTGTTTCTGAAAGGAATTTTGATATAATTATTTTTCTACATGGGGATTATGGGTGGAATATCATGGCTAAACATGCCTAGGAACACAGTTGACCTTGTTGATTATGGGGGGGGGGGGGAACCATGGATACACATCCTATGTAATTTATTTGACCTGTTTCTGATAAGAATATGGGTATAATTATTTTTCTGCATGGGGATTATGGAGAGAATATCATGGTTACTCTTAATAAGGAATGTTCCTTATGTGACCTGTTTCTGAAAACATTATGGGTATAATTATTTTTCCACATGGGGATTATGGGTGCAATATCATGGCTAAACATGCCTAGGAACGAGAGTGGGTGAACAGTTCGAGCCAAGCTGACCGTTCAACACCTGAGTTTGCGTGGTTTTCGGTGGGATGTTTGCCTGCCGAGTGCCCTACAATGCACTGCATGCTGCATAGTGCATAGCTGGTTGTTAACTAATGCTCCCTAAAATGTGTAGCTATGATATTCCCCCATAATCCCCATGTAGTAAAATAATTATACCCATGTTCTTACAAGAAACAGGTCAACTGTGTTCCTAGGCATGTTTAGCCATGATATTGCACCCATAATCCCTATTTAGAGAAATTATTATATGCATATTTTTATCAGAAATAGGTTAAATATGTTCCTTGGAATGTGTAACCATGATATTCCCCATAATCCCCATGTAGTAAAATAATTATACCCATGTTCTTACAAGAAACAGATCAACTGTGTTCCTAGGCATGTTTAGCCATGATATTCCCCCCATAATCCCCATCTGGAAAAAAATTATACACATATTTTCATCAGAATAGGTCAAATATGCTCATTGGAATGTGTAGCCATGATATTCCACCCATAATCCCCATGTAGAATAATAATTACTGTTATTGTACAACTGCATATATAAATCAGCAAGTGAACAGTTAAACATTATAAATTGTTTCTTCAGCGGTGGCTGGTGGTTTATTTGGGGGGGCGGCATCAAACAACCACCCATCCCCCCTGAGCGGCACCCCCCCTTGTTTGCCTGCCGGTCTGGCATTTACCCCATCGTGGGGGGGGTGGCAGGCAGTAGGCAGCGTGGTGCAGCGGCACCGTGTCCTCTTCTATATTGGGGGCTTCCAGCTCCTCCCCTCCTCCTCCTAGGCGTCCAATAGGATCGCCTGTCCTTTCAGCCAATCTAGTGATCGTGTCAAAACCCACTTCCTGATTGGCTGGGAGGAGATCAGTGTTACAACAGTGAATATTAATTTGCTGTTGCAACACACCTGGGTGGGATCGGAGCGCACTCTCTGTGACCCAAGTCCACCCTATATTGAAGCCTATTAGAGCCTATGGCTCTAATCGGTGCCTCAAAAAAACAGCCCCCCGCATTGGAATCCATGCATCGTTGTCCTGAAAGGGGCCGGACGCATGGACGGGGGGCGGCACCCGTGCGCCCTTAATGGATGGGCCGCCCCTAGAAGCAACATAGTATCAAGCACTGCAGGAGGGAATAACATATTTTGAATAACAACAGAGCCATTGCCATATTAGTGTATAAAAAGTACACTGACACCTAATGAGAGTTCTGAGCATTTCAGCCAATAATTCAATCATCCCATCATCCCAATATGCAGTTTAGTTTGTCCCTTTTAAATGTTTACTTGAAACATTTTTCCTTTCCATAAACATTTTTTTTTTAAATTATAAGGAATATGTCTTTGAACTTGCAAGGAAATTCAACCACTCCAAGAAAGGTTGATTGCCTAGCACAACCATAGTCCCCCCCGTCTTCCTGCCTTGTTTTAGCTCTCACCCTTTTCAGGGGTGTCTACTTACTGTCTTCCCCTCATCTTAATATGTCACCTTTTATGTAGCTGCTGGGGGGGGGCAGTGAAGAGGAATATTACAGATTGTAATCTGATTGACTGCCTGCTTGAGATACTCATTTCACATCCAAAATAGTGGCGCCCAGTAACAGTAATCTAAAGGAGAATTTTACAGGTAAAAATTACATCTATAAAATATGGTAAATAATGCACACATATATATATATATATATATATATATATATATATATATATATATATATATGTGTGTGTAGCGCTGGTAGATTTATAATCTACCACAGATAAGGTAAATTTAGTAAATTGGGTGTTAGGAAGGTTAATAGTTCGCCTCTGTTCCAGCTTGGCTGACGTTGTGTGTGCTTCCGTGCTGACCGGTGGGTGTCGTTGTTACCACTAGTCAGTGTTGGAAAGGCAACGTGTTGCAGTTTATAGATGCTCCTCTGTCTTGGAGACAAGCTCGGTGGAGGTGGTCCTTGCATTCTGGGAAGGGGGTATTTATGGGACAGAAGCCATGTTTTAGTGTCGTTTTACAGCCACCTGCTGGCCCTCCTGACCGACAGGTATGCGTTAAGAAGCTACTTCATGGTCCTCCGATCGGGAAGCCCACGATGCTGCGGCGCAGGGGTGGGTCCAGAGGCTTGTCTGGGGCCTACCACCGCGGCCGAGGAATGGTCCTGAGCTGTCGGTCCTGTGTGACGAAGCTGGACAGCCGAGGAGATCCCAGGGGAGGACCCGTCTTGGAGAGATCACGCAGCATGCTGGTCTATAGAGGGGCCTGGTGACTCGGTTGCAGGACGTATCCAAAAGAAGTAATTATACAGCATAGTGAGTGTCGCCGGTTCGGCTTAAAGGTTCAGGCACTGTGACTGACTGTTCACTGCAGAAGATCTGATACATCCTGTGGCAGAGGATCGTGCAGATTTACCCCCCCCCCCAAGTAAGTCTGTGGCAGAGACTTTGGATTCGTGCTGCGTACAGGCTGCTAGACCGGTGAGAGAGGCCTATCCAGACGAGCAAAGAGTGTGTTCCAACAAGGGGAGCGCATTCCATCCAATTATCTGAAATCTATCGGGACATTTGTTGCTAAGATATTAGAAGAAGATATTTGAGTTTCTCCTGAAAGTTTCCTTTTCCACCTCTTTCCTGCTACTTCCTAAAGTTTGACTGTTTAATAAAGCATTGAAAACGTACTCCAGTGTTGGTGCGTGTGTCGTCCAGCAGTAGGCTCAACGGAACCCCTAGCTATATCGAACTGGAAAAGACAGAATCTTGTAACAGATATGGGCAGGAAGGGTGTGAAAGTATCCGGTATTGAAGTGCTTAAACAAAAAAGTTTCACAGTGTAAATCCATTTTATCTGCGGTATCACACTATTGGAGGCTTAATTATTTTGCATGTGGATCTCACCAGCTACTGAGAGGGGATGTAATCCCATGACATGAATGGACATCACCATTGTTCCTGAAACGCGGATCGCATCTCAGAGGATTTTTTATTACCATCACTGGACTTTTACTTATTATTTTACTATATACACTCAAATAGACACCACTGGATACTGGTGTTTTCACTTTATTGTGTTTATCTTTTATTTATTGATTCAAAGTTATATTTATGCTAGAGGTGTTGCGCAGGATCACTTGTATATATATTTATATACTATATATGCATACATTATTTTGAGTTTGTTCACAGTGAGTGGTGTTCACTTTTTGATTTTGCAGCAATACCATTACACAGATTATTAATTTTCTAGTTTTGATATAGTAGCGCAGAAGTCCTTCTACGGATCCATTTTGGCTAATACTCCGTTGGACAAATGATACAATAATTTAATCCTTTGATGGAAACATTCACAGAATGCTATCGTTTGTTTTATATTTATGTCATGTCTTGTCTGTCTAGTACATTATATATGAACAAATATACACTCCTGTGCATAAAGAACAAGTGGTTTAATGGCTAATCTGACGAGCTCAACATGGACAGGCACATAAGCACTCAGCTCCAGCTAGACCTGATGTTCTATTTTTATTACTGTGGTCGTGACATGCATGTCTTCAAGGTTTGCTAATGAGTTTTCATCTGTCTATGCATTGTGAGGTGGGTATCTATTTTTATTCTTGAGAGAAAATGTGCCACCATCCTACTGAGACAATGCAAACGTATCTCTGACAATCAAGTATCAAAAGATAAACAGACAATTTTTTTGAAAATAGATGCATTAACGTGGAAGCAGAAAATTTGCATTTGTTTATACACTTGATATTTGCATTCCTTCACTTGTTTATTGTAAAATGTTGCAGAAAAGTCTTTCAACTATTCAGTAGCAACATATTTTATGGAAATACAGTTATTTATCCTCAACCCTGTTAAAGCACTGTGAAAGTTTTCCTTTTATAAAGCAGAAGATTAAGCTTTTATCTGAATTTCTTTACTAGTGATACAAGAAAGGATATCAGATTATTCAAGTAAAAAAAAAAAAGTGTTGTCAGTACAGGCCCTATCTATGAAAACTGGTTGAAATAAAAGTGGACTTGCTGTCCATAGCAGACAATTAGACCCTAGAGACCTCAGTCAGTAACTAATTAGTACCTAATAGTGCTGATATATAATGACATGGTCCTGGTAGCTTTCAGGTGCCCAAGAAGGTCAGCTTACTCTCCTTTTAACAAGATATTAACAAAAATCTTTCTATAAGATTATATGTGCATTTAGCAGATTTTATGCATGTTATTTCCCTGTAAAAGCCTTGTGTGGATATTGCTGCTGGATGTCACCATTTTAGATGGGATGTCAACAGCTCCAGCAGACTCAGAGCTGTCACTCAAGTGAAACTCTATAGAATTCTCCTCTGCTCTTTCCCCGACAGCTACATAAAATGAATTGTGGAGGGAGGTGGAAGGGCAGAGATTCTGAGCTAGAACAAAGAGTAATTATACAGTCCCAGGAGAGTGGAAAGGCATAGAGGAGGGGCAGCAATGTCCAGATTTCCACCTCTATCTGGGTGCACACTGTCTGCATTTTGGGACACACACCTGCATCTGTAAGGCTGTCCAGTGTCCATGCAGCCACTGTGTCCCAAGTGACATGAATGGGACTGCCTGCACGTGGATGCATGGAACACCTCTGCATCCCATGCAGGCAAAACATGGCCCTCACACAGGTGTATGCCATATGCCCATGTGAACGATGCCTCACTGCTCCACAGTACAACATTTCAATGTAAAAATGAAGCAACCAAAAAAACATTTTCTATTAAAACAAAGTGAAACTATTCCATCCAACAGTTAGTCGCAATATTTTTTTAAATTTTATTTTTATGCCCTGACTACAACAAATAATGAAAGAAAATATTTACGAACCACAAAATACTCCCTTTAAAAAAAAAGAAAAATCAGCCAGAGCATGTATAGCCAAACTGCAGTTGGACCAACCCAGGAATCAGATTAAGGGGAACTTTCTCAATCTGGCAAGCAATTTACAATATATCAGAGATCGGATGGGAAATGCACATCACTTTTGAAGCCATTCTCTGGAGGCTTGAATATCTCATCTGTGGTCTATTCAGGCTAGCCTCTATTCTCACCATTTGCTATGCCTGCAGATTCTAAAATCAACATTTTAATAGCTACTCTAATCACTTTGAGGTAAACCTGAAAATTATCAAATCCTAGATATCACCCCCCCCCTTCTTCCTTTTTATACAACCCCATCTTTTCCCCTGCAGCTCTAAGCCCATCACCACAAAAATCTTCAAATGCCTTCTGTTACTGTTCCTCTAATCTCTTGACCTCTTAAAAAATCCATGTCTGTGCCTTATGCAAACCTAACTAACAATACTCCAATTGTAAATCTAAAATGGACCAATACCTTACAGCAGCCCATGGAAGACATGTTAGATCTGATAGAAGAAAGATGGCTATATGTCTGCTGTGATTACTGAATTCTTGGAGGAAATTAAATTCAAAATAATCCACATGGCCTATTATGCATTTGATTCACCTAATTATGCCTATTATGCATTTGAATTACCTATTAAAAACCCTACCTGGAGCCAGTATCTCACCTACTGCCCCAAATGTCAAAAGAATAGGGCAGGGCTTGACCATGTCTTGTATAATTGTCCTCAAATCCATACTTTTAGGCTGTTCAAACTTACCAATCCAAAAAAAGGTTTTCTACCATGGTAACAACCAGCCCTTTTTATAAAATCTACTAACGAGCAGCTAATGGAACCCAACTAATGACATTTGAACACCTCTGTATATTGGCTGCCAAAAAAACTCAAATTAACATATTGAATTCAGCCCCAGTGGTGGATTCAGAACAAACTTTGCATAAACTGATGATGTTATAAAAATTGTATACCATTGGGCAAAATTCTATAAAACTCGGACTTCCTTTTCATGCACTCCCACCCAGCTCAAAGAAACAAGTTCCACCTTCTAACACACAATGGTACCTTACAGAAAAACTGAAATTGACACTGGGTGCACTGGAATTCTCTTAAATTTCTTCCTAGTTTAGACCCATTGTTCTACACCACCAGCACTCATTCTCCAAAATAGAAATCATCTGTACCCTTCCAACTGGATTGCCTTACCCTATCCTTGATAGCTAGGTGGGCAGCAATGGTTACAACTGCAGTTTTCAGGGTTGATACAGTCTTATGTTGTTACAATGTTGTCATATCTTTTCTATACATACATTTTGTATACCAACAGGTTCCAGACCAGGGATCTCTCTGGAATTTATTAAAAAATAGGAAACCTCAGCTATAGTGTTTTGCACTTACTAAAGCCTGCAGTTAGATTTGTTTATATATATGTATATATATATATATATATATATATATATATATATATATATATATATATATAATATCATATATTCTTCCACCAATTTTGTGCAATCACAACTGTACTATTTTTCAGTTTTCTATTCTATTCTCTATTTGTATCGCTAAGATTTATACAGTCTATCTTTTTGTGGAACCCTAAACAACAACCAAAAAAACAAGAAAACAAGGAACAGACACTTTTACTCACTTTCCTTGAAATGGGTAGGGGGTTATTCTAAAATGCCATACAGAATCAACATACTTTCGCTCTGTGTTGATTTTAACCATAACATACTCAGAAGACACTGAGCATTGAAAGCATATGGAAAGTGTTTTCAGAAAACATTGTATTAAGGATACTGTAGACCTTGTGTTATGTATGGAAATTCTAATCATAAATACAAATTGTAATTATGATTAGAATTTTCATACATAACACAAGGTCTACAATATTTTGATGCCTAAGGCACTGGATGGCAAACTGAGCTGAACAAGGTCACAGAGAACTGACATAGGAATCACACATAATGTAGAAGTGGAGTTTAAAAATAGTCAAACCGGTAATTAACATCTAGTGAAATACAGAGATAAAATTCTCTGTGGTTTTGTGAATCCACTGACAAATTCATGAGTCTAACATAATGGAACATTTGAACCATGTACGGTAGTTTAAAAAACAAGAATATGCTTTTAAAAAGTGATTTATTCTTCAAACTGAATCATATATGTATAGAGAGAGAGAGAGAGAGAGAGAGAGAGAGAGAGATCTTTATGTCTCTATATATATATATATATATATATATATACGTAACCGGGTGACTCCGCCCCCTCTGACGTCACGGGGAAACCCATATGGAAGTTCCCATCAAGTCCCCGTGCGTCAGAGGGGGCAGGGGTCACCGGGTGGCACCGCCCTCCGTTATTTAAGAAGTGTCAGAAGACGAGAAGCGTCACACAGCGGGAGCCTCCCATCATGGATGCGGAGCGGCCAAGAACGAAGAAGGGAAGAAGACGCCACGGAGGAAGATGCCGGACGAGAACACGGGATCAAGAAGCAGAGGATCGGAGGAAGAACCAGAGGAAGAAGAAGATGGAGGAAGAAACTGAAGGAAGATAGAAGAAAGAAGATAGAAGAAGAGAAGCATTATTAAAATCACTGCTCCCGAAAAAACGGATGTTTTTAAAACTTTTTTTTGCATTGATCCATGTCCCCTGGGGCAGGACCCAGGTCCCCAAACACTTTTTATGACAATAACTTGTATATAAGCCTTTAAAATTAGCACTTTTGATTATTCATGTTCGAGTCCCATAGACTTTAACGGTGTTCGCGCGTTCGAACAATTTGTTTGGCTGTTCGCATGTTCTGGTGCGAACCGAACAGGGGGGTGTTCGGCTCATCCCTAATAGATATATATTTATATATATAGATATATATATAGATATATATATCTATATATATATCTATATATATAGATATATATATATACAGTGGGGCAAAAAAGTATTTAGTCAGCCACCAATTGTGCAAGTTCTCCCACTTAAAAAGATGAGAGCGGCCTGTAATTGTCATCATAGGTATACCTCAACTATGAGAGACAAAATGTGGAAACAAATCCAGACAATCACATTGTCTGCATTTTGAAAGAATTTATTTGCAAATTATGGTGGAAAATAAGTATTTGGTCACCTACAAAAAAGCAAGATTTCTGGCTCTCACAGACCTGTATCTTCTTCTTTAAGAGGCTCCTCTGTCCTCCACTCATTACCTGTATCAATGGCACCTGTTTGAACTTGTTATCAGTATAAAAGATACCTGTCCACAACCTCAAACAGTCACACTCCAATCTCCACTATGGTGAAGACCAAAGAGCTGTTGAAGGACAACAGAAACAAAATTGTAGCCCTACACCAGGCTGGGAAGACTGAATCTGCAATAGGCAAGCAGCTTGGTGTGAAGAAATCAACTGTGGGAGCAATAATTAGAAAATGGAAGACATACAAGACCACCGATAATCTCCCTCGATCTGGGGCTCCACGCAAGATCTCACCCCGTGGGGTCAAAATGATCACAAGAACGGTGAGCAAAAACCCCAGAACCACACGGGGGGACCTAGTGAATGACCTGCAGAGACTAACATAACAAAGGTTACCATCAGTAACACACTACTCTGCCAGGGACTCAGATCCTGCAGTGCCAGACGTGTCCCCCTGCTTAATCCAGTACATGTTCGGGCCCGTCTGAGGTTTGCTAGAGAGCATTTGGATGATCCAGAAGAGGATTGGGAGAATGTCATATGGTCAGATGAAACCAAAGTAGAACTGTTTGGTAGAAACACAACTTGTCGTGTTTGGAGAAGAGAGAATGCTGAGTTGCAACCAAAGAACACCATACCTACTGTGAAGCATGGGGGTGGCAACATCATGCTTTGGGGCTGTTTCTCTGCAAAGGGAACAGGACGACTGATCCGTGTACATGAAAGAATGAATGGGGCCATGTATCGTGAGATTTTGAATGCAAACCTCCTCCCACCAGCAAGGGCATTGAAGATGAAACGTGGCTGGGTCTTTCAGCATGACAATGATCCCAAACACACCGCCCGTGCAACGAAGGAGTGGCTTCGTAAGAAGCATTTCAAGGTCCTGGAGTGGCCTAGCCAGTCTTCAGATCTCAACCCCATAGAAAACCTTTGGAGGGAGTTGAAAGTCCGTGTTGCCCAGCGACAGCCCCAAAACATCACTGCTCTAGAGGAGATCTGCACGGAGGAATGGGCCAAAATACCAGCAACAGTGTGTGACAACCTTGTGAAGACTTACAGAAAACGTTTGACCTCTGTCATTGATAACAAAGGATATATAACAAAGTATTGAGATGAACTTTTGATATTGACCAAATAGTTATTTTCCACCATAATTTTTGCAAATAAATTCTTTCAAAAATCAGGCAATGTGATTGTCTGGATTTGTTTCCCCATTTTGTCTCTCATAGTTGAGTTATACCATATGATGACAATTACAGGCCTCTCTCAAGTGGGAGAACTTGCACAACTGGTGGCTGACTAAATACTTTTTTGCCCCACTGTATATATATAAAAGTTTGAAGAGTGAGGTGCACGTCGATCACAATAGAATGTGCAAGCAATCTGGCCTTCCCAAGGACCAAAATATAGAAAAAAGAGATGGGATTGCTGCACATAAAAATATTTATTGAAAATATAAAATTACATCAAAGATGCATGGTACATATGGTGATGTTTCGGGCTAGAATGGATAAGGCCCTTCTTCAAAAACACATACCCACAATCCCATCTCTTTTTCTTTTTATATATATATATATAGATATATATAGATCTATATATATCTATATATATATAGATCTATATATATCTATATATATATAGATATATATAGATCTATATATATCTATATATATATCTAAATCTATATATCTATATAGATATAGATATATAGATATATCTATCTATATATCTATATCTATATAGATATATATATCTATATATATAGATATATATATATATATATCTATATATATAGATATATTGATATATCTATATATATATCGATATAGATATATATCAATATCGATATAGATATACAGTATAGATAGATACAGTGGGGAAAATAATTATTTGATCCCTTGCAGACTTTTGTAAGTCTATGACGGGTCTATAATTTTTATCATAGGTGTATTTTAAATGATAGAGACAGAATATCAACCAAAAACCAGAAAAAAAACGCATGATACAAATGTTATAAATTGAGTTGCAGTTCAGTGAGTAAAATAAGTATTTGATCCCCTACCAACCAACAATAATTTTGGCTCCCACAGACTGGCTACAGTATGTGCTTATGTTGTACACAGATTAGTCCTGTCAATTTAAGAAGGTGTTCCTAACGACAACTCTTTATGTGTCTAAAAGACACCTGTCCACAGAATCTCTTTCTTCCATTCAAATCTCACCATCAAGGGCAAGACCAAGGAGTTGTCAAAGGACATCAGGAACAAGATTGTAGATCTACACAAGACTGGAATTGGCTACAAGACCATCAGCAAGAAGCTTGGTGAGAAGGAGACAACTGTTGGAGTGATTATTTGCAAATGAAAGGAATACAAAATAACCATCAATTGCCCCCGGTCTGGAGCTCCATGCAAGATTTTACCTCATGGGGTAGGGATGATCATGAGAAAAGTGAGGGATCAGCCCAGAACTACACAGGAGGAGCTTGTGAATAACCTGAAGGCAGTTGGGACCACAGTCACCAAACAAACCATTGGTAACAGAATACGCTACCATAGATTGAAATCCTGCAGCGCCTGCAAGGTCACCCTCCTCAAGAAGGCACATGTAAAGACCTCTCTCTGAAGTTTGCCAATGAACGTCTAAATGATTCAGAGAAGGATTGTGAGAAAGTGCTGTGGTCAGATGGGACTAAAATTCAGCTCTTTGGCATTAACTCAACTTGCCGTGTTTGGAGGAAGAAAAATGCTGACTATGATTCTAAGAACACCATTCCTACAAGCACAGAAGTGGAAACATTATGCTTTGGAGCTGTATCTTTGCTAAAGGTACAGGATGACTTTGCCACATTGAGGGGTCAATGGAGGGGGCCATGTATTGTAAAATCTTGGATGAGAACCTTCTTCCCTCAGCCAGAGCACCGAAGATGGGTCGTGGATGGGTTTTCCAGCATGACAATGACCCAAAACGTACCGCCATGGCAACAAAGGAGTGGCTAAAGAAAAAGCACATTAAGTTCATGGAGTGGCCTAGCCAATCTCCAGACCTTAATCCTATAGAAAAATTATGGAGGGAGCTGAAACTTTGATTTGCCAAGCAACAGCCTAGAAACCTTAAGGATTTGGAGAAGGTCTTTAAAGAATAGTGGACCAAAATGCCTCCTGAGATGTGTGCAAACCTGATAACCAACTACAAGAAACGTCTTACCTCTGTGCTTGCCAAGAAGAGTTTCACCACCAAGTACTTAATCATGTTTTGCTTGGGGATCAAATACTTATTTTACACACTGAACTGCAACTCAATTTATAACATTTGTATTGTGTTTTTTCTGGATTTATGGTTGATATTCTGTCTCTATCATTTAAAATACACCTATGATAAAAAATATAGACCCTTCATTTCTTTGTAAGTGGGCAAACTTAGATGACTGGTTCCACTAATATCGACCAATCAGAACTAACTTTACTAAAGACTGCCATACATGGAATGAATTTTGTCTGATTCTTGCTACAAGCTGTGTGTGCACGTCAGCACTATCCTGCTCAACAGAAGTCGATTGTTCAATCGTCTTTTCGTTGAGGAGGTGGGTGGAAAATTGTTGGCGGAACAATTAGTTGTAACCACTGTTTGGGTATTCTGACGGGCATACCGAAATCCATCCATCTCCTGTTTAGAGTGAATGGAGGAATTTGTTAGTTTTCTTTTATTAAGCCTGCAGGCTGAACAAACTAGTTCTATAAGTGTATCCCCAGCTTTAAGCCAGACTACTTCAGGATAGGGTTTGATTGCCTGGTATGCTTATGACACTTTGCACTGGGGTGATGCACTGTTGCAAAAAATGGGTGTAGCAAAATTGCTTTCAAGTGATACTAAAGTCTCTTTTTTTGTGTTTACAAATAACAAACATGTTATACTTACCTGCTCTGTGCAGTGGTTTTTGCACAGAGAAACCCTGGTCCCCCTCTTCTCGGGTCCCTTGCCAGCACTCCTGGCCCCTCCCTCCTGTCGAGTGCTCCCACAGCAAGCAGCTTGCTACGGGGGCACCTGAGTCAAGGTGCAGCCCTGTGTGTCCATTCAAACAGGGAGCCGTGGCTAGGCCCTGCCCTCTCTCTCTCCTCATTGGCTCACTGACTTTGATTGACAGCAGTGGGAGCCAATGGCACTCCGCTGCTGTCTCAGCCAATGAGGAGGGAGAGTCCCAGGCAGCCGAGTCTCTTCTGCAACATTGCTGGATAGAGATGGGCTCAAGTAAGTATTAGGGGAGTTGTTGCACACAGAAGGTTTTTTATTTTAATGCATAAAATGCATTAGGGTAAAAAACATTCTGCCTTTACAACCACTTTAACAGTGGAAGGGATTTAAAATTCTAATTTAATTACAGTGCACATAGCAACATATGCCACTGTCCTCGTATCCAAAAGATCCACAAGTGAGAGTCTAACAGGCATGTAACAGGCATGTCACCTGTAAGTTTGGGAAAGAAATGGAACAATAAAGATAGTTAAAGTGATTGCAAACATATATTTTTTTTAAATAACAAACATGTTATATTTACCTGCTCTGTGTTTTACACAGAGCACCCGTGATCCTCCTCTTCTTGGGTCTCTCTGTAATGCTCCTGGCCCTTCGCTCCCGCCAAGTGCCCTCATAGCGAGTCGCTTGATATGGGGGCACACGTATGGGTTTGATTCGGAGCTGGCTCTTTTAGCTCATAGACAAGTAGAGCATGACTCAGCCCGCCTCCTGCTCTCTCCTTACAAGCTGTGATTGACAGCAGTGGGAGACATTCAATGTCCGTAAGAAGAAAGAGAGCAGAAAGAACCACTTAGGCACAGCGCTGGATCAAGATCAGGCTCAGGTAAGTATAAGTGGGGACTGCACACATAAGTTTTTTACCTTAATGCAGAAAATATATTAAGGTAAAAGAAACTCCTACCTTGACAATCACTTTAAAATAACCCATTAGAACCACACTGAAATGATTGGTATGCCAAATATATACCCTGTTTCCCCGAAAATAAGACCTAGCGTGATTGTCGGTGATGGCTGCAATATAAGCCCTACCCCCCAAATAAACCCTAGTTAAAGTCCTTGTAGGTCTTCTTTTCAGGGTAGGGCTTATTTTCGGGGAAACAGGGTAGGGCTTATTTGGGGGGTAGGGCTTATATTGCAGCCATCACCGACAATCACGCTAGGTCTTATTTTCGGGGAAACAGGGTAGCACACTAGGTATAGAATATTATGAATGTACAGAAGATCAAAATAGAAAATATTGTTTCATCAAACAATATGAGTTGTAATGTCCCCCACAGCAGAATATTTGCACAACAAGAAACAAGTGAAAGTTGTAGGCACAGGCCAGGCCACCACGAAAGGCTTCTGGGACAGAAGGGGTTACAGTGGATGCCTCCAGCTCACCTTACTATTACCTTGCAATGGTGTCATCCCTCTAGCCCTGGAGGGGACCACTGTTACCTACCAGGTACGGCTACAATGTTGTTGTAAGCCAGTCTTGCCGCATCCTGCAGCTGCAGAGTGCTGCATATCATTCACATCACCCACTGTGCAGACACAGGGTCACCTCAGTTGGATGTAGGAACCTGTAGCTGGATAATATTAAAGCATTTTGCAAAGTCATCAGGCACCTCATCCCAGCACAGGGAGGACTCATCCTTGACATAGGTCTACATGTTTACAAATTTAGTACTAATAAGAAAGAGTTAAATCAATGATAATTTAAGGGCCATTTAGTTAATCCATTGTTCACTGTAGACATCTATAGGCCAGAGGTATGAACACCACAACACAGACAAAAATCTGGCAGGTGTTTATAATCTTCTACCTACACTATCTGAACCACAAAAAAAGGTCTGGATATACTGTACTTTAATTCTTCCTCAATTAGTCTTATGCTTATCTGGGTGAATCTGCTCTGTCCTAAGAACCCTGATGACCTTTGAGATGTGGTACACTGACCCAGAACTATTCTGATAACTAGCTATACATTATTCAAAGTACACTTTTTTTCAGTATTTTATGCTCCTCTCTTTGTCTCTGTTTTGTTTGGAATTGGTTGTTAAATTCTGATCTGGTCTTTTCTTGAAACTAAAAAATAAGAGAGGTAGCATCTGAAAGCCCCCTGGTCTGATGTAATGATACTTTTAGTAGAATTGCTCCATTAGTTGTGCCTGTCACATCTGTGCTAACTATTTAGGAACCATTTTTCTTTCCAAATGTCTGCAGTTTGTATCTGAGAGATCTATGGCTAAATAGCTTGCAATCAGTTCTTAGTCTTGCAAAAAAACAGTCAGTTTCGTTTTTCAGTGTATGTTATTATTTCATATAATGTTAGGCTTTAGAGGAACTAGAATCTGCCTTTAAAGGAAACACACACTGAAAGAAATAAAGGAGTTTCCATTGCTGACCTTATTCTAAGAATAATTGCCTGGCTGTCTAGAGCTTCGGTGTGCTCTCATTCTGTGAAGTCAAGTCAGGACACCTGATCTGCATACTTATTGCAGGTTACCACCTTTGGAAAGTATCAAAGCCTTTCAGCATGCCAACCAGGCAACTAGCAACAATGCTGCTCTCAATATTTTTTTTCAGTACAGTTTCCCTTTAATGACTGGGTATATTTAAATCTGCTAAGCACTTTTTGCATTGGATAGGTCATATAACATAACCCTGGGTAGATTGTTGTAAAAAATGTGTGAAATCTGTTTTTTTATTCTTTTGTATAATGGCAAGTTAATAAACATATAATAAAAAAAAAGATTTACACAGGAAAAACACTTTTTAACTTCATTATTTATATTAGTGATTTTTTTACACATGAATTGTATTTATTAATTTGAAAGGAAAAGCCCAGCACATTAATTTTGTTTAGTTTTGGTCAAAATGCACAGTATTATGGGAGTGTGATGAGTGTCAGCAGCTACCATTAGAATAAGTACGTGTTATTCAGTTGCTCGCAAGGTTAAAGCCTCGTACACACGATCAGATTGTTGGCCAACAAAGTGTCAGACTTTTTTCCGAAGGGCGTGTGCCAGGAACTTGTCTTGCATACAAACAGTACACAATTATCGGCCAACAAACACGAACGTACTATGTGGAATTTCAGCTCTTGAGCGCCACTCTTTGGGCACCTTCTGTTAATGTCGTGTTTGGTGAGCATGGATTCCGAGCATTCGTGCTTGCACTTTGGACTTTTGTGTGGCGGACTTGTGTACACACAATAGGAAAATCTGACAACAGACCTTTGCCTGCCAAAAATTTACTAGCCTGCCATCCAACATTTGTTGGCGGAAAGTTGGACAACAATTGTCTGATGGAGCGTACTAACGGTCTGATTTTAGGCAAATAGTCTGTCATCACACAATTCCCTGCCGAAAATCCGATCGTGTGTACGAGGCCTAATTAGTTTCTCCCCTCAGTACCTCTGTAGTTCAGAATGCTTCTGTAAAATATGTGACACAGCAAAAACTATTCACAGGGTATAGTGAATATGTGTCATAGGATCCAAGGAAGTAAATGTATGGGCATCTCCACAAAGTAAGTTTACAAACTTCACGAAAAATCATATTAACAGCAGTAGGCTAGAAATAACTGAAATACAATGTAAAAATGAGCATATGATTTTATATTTTGACCTTAGATATGTATTAAAATCAAGACCTTTATGTGAACGTAGCTGAGCACATCTGAACCAAGCAAAACATTCAACACTCATGATGCGTTAGGCTTTTTTTTATGTTCTGCATTGTGTAGGCTGTGGGTTCAAATACCAGACTGAATATCTCCATTGCTTGGAAAGTGGATAAATGTGTTTACTAGTTGTATTTACTGATAGACTCTCATATCTGAATTTTGTATTCTAATTTGTATTTTTTCTTTCTGTTCAGCTACCAGGAGCAAGGTAAGACAGTCTTGTGTAAGCTCTGAGATGTTCTTTTCAGAGCTTGGACTGGAGAGAAGAGTGTCTCTTTAAGACAGGGGGAAGAGTCACATGCTTCTCCATTCACTACTTCCAGATGTACTGATTTATTTTTTCACTCCCAGCAGATGAACAGATCAGCAAGGCAGAAAGAAATAATTGGTAGTTATGAGCAATTTGGAAAGGGTGTATTATAGCAAACCTGTTGCTTTTTCCTTCTTGAGCATGTAGTTTTATATGTAGCACCCTGATGGTTAGGCATGGTTGCTAGTAAATTTACCTGCCAGGTATAGTTGCCTTGGCCAATTGATAGGAGATCAATTGGTTCCACCCTAATTCTAGAATTGCTGCACTTCTCTCTTCTGTCGCTAGATGGCCGGGTATCTGGTGAAATTAGATAAGACAAGGGCATTGCAAGGACAAATTAGGAATAGATGGGGTATCTCAGCCAATGGGCAGGGATCTTCTTGCGTCTCTTGGCTGGCTGGGAGAGCCTATTTATTTGGGTGAGGTCAGATGATCAGGGTTTTGGTGCCACCTGGACAGCTGTCTGGCTGGACGTGTGTTGTGCTGCCCCGGAGTGCTAGGCCAGAGCCTGAGGCCTATCCCAGGGACATCTGGCTGCTAGGCTGTCTGAGGGCCTATCCAGAAGCAAGAGAGCAATGTAGGGTTGGGAATCCTGCAGTCCCACCATAAGTGCCGGTTCTGCCGGCCGGAGAACCTGTCATGGTGGGAGGTGGAGGGGAAGCTGTCATCCTAAGGGACCAACCACCTCATTACCAGGGACCACAGTGAGTAGCTGAAGCATGTACCAGAGCAGTATTCTCACCAACCAGGGACGATGAAGAATCGGGAAACATTGGCGGGTGTCAAGCCAGGGACCCAGCCAGCGGAGGTGACGCTTGCAGAGCAGCTTTGTGTGCCAAGCCAGGGACCAAGCAGGCCAGTGAGGTGATGCTTGAGGAGTATCTGTGAGTGCCAAGCTAGGGACCCAGCAGGGAAGCGTGGTGACGCTTGAGGAAGATACTCAGTGAGAAGGTTGGAAGAGCTTGGGAGATCTATTGGCAGTGGGTCAGCAAGTCTAGTGAAAGAGACTGGGAGCTCAGTGGAGTGAAGATCTACAAGAAGTGATTGTAGAGGAAGTACAGAAGTTTGTTACAACTTGTGTTAGAAACTGTTATAAGACTGTGCCATAGGAGACAGCGATCCTACACATGCAGATGTGGTGTCTTGCTGGATGCCTTTCCCTGTATGGCTGTCTACCTATAGAAGTCTCAGAGTCTGCTATTTCATATTGCAACTACTAAAGGGTGTCCTGGCCCTAAAAACCCTCTCTCCCACAGTTCTGTTCAAGAGAAAATAAATCTCTTTGCATTCAAGAAGTGTCTGGCACCCATGAATCTACCTTGTAACCCACTCTAAATAGAAGGATGTCAGCTGTCCCTAACTCTGGATGTACCTGGCCTAAAGAGGCCCGGGACCTTGCTACATACATTTAGGCTTAGGTCATACCTGAGAAGAATGATTTTCATACGCTTTTATTTGAGAGTTTTTGAGCAATCTTGCAAGTGTATACGAGTGTTTTAGAAGTGTATTACAAGCATTTTACATGTGCATTCAAGCTTCAGGTGTTTTTGTGTTAGGCAATTGGAAGCACTAGGGAGAGAAAAGGGAGTGGAGGATTAGGGGTGGAGAGCCGCTGTTTGGCTGGAAAACACACAACAAAATGCTCATAAAACACATGAAAATGCTCGTGACATGCTTTTTCCGGCATTCCCATTGCAGTCTATGGAGCTAAAAACGCTCCAATCTAACTGAAATGTAGCTAATCTACATTTTTGCGTAACAGGCGTTTTTTATACAGGTGACAAAACACTCAGATGTGAACAGGGTCCATTGAAATAGATGGGATTTGATTTGTTGAGCATTTTGGAGCTTCAAGCTACAAAACACTCAGTTGTGAATGGGGCCTAAAAAAAAATGTGTGTTGCCACCACTCACCTACTTCGGAAAAGAGTAGCTATTTTTGATATCCATGGTTTGTGAAACCATGATCTAGAACAATTATGTAGCCAGTGAAGTTATTTCTGAAATTTTAATCTGCAAAGTTATGGTGAGCCAGTGGCTTAAAGCGTTTGTTAAAGTGGAGTTCCAACCCAAAAAAAAAAAAAAAAAATTAGTAATGTGTTTAAAAAAAATAAATTAAAAACATTTGGAGAAAATTTTTTTTTTTACTCACCTCTAAATGCCTGTTGCTAGGGGGTCCCTCGTACTCTGCCTCCTTCGGTGCCTGGGCTCCTGACGTCACTTCCCTCGGCGCAGGAAGGGAAATCGCCTCTCTACTCTCCCTCTTGTCAATCATCTGGGACACGTGAGTGGTGACAGCACGCGGCGCGGCTCGCGCATGCGCAGTGGGTGCCCGGCTGTTAAGCCACAGCCGGGCGCCCACAGTTAGAATGCCAGCACCGCCGAGCGGAGGGGGGGACGAGCGGGGCTTCGTTCCCCCGCATCGCTGGACCCTGGGACAGGTAAGTGTCCAATTAAAAGTCAGCAGCTGCAGTATTTGTAGCTGCTGACTTTTATTTTATTTTTTTTTAATGGGAACCCCACTTTAACCTAAAAAAAAAAAAAAAAGGATCCTGTTCCATTAAACATGAATAACAGCACAGTGCTTGTGCTGTGTAATTAGCCCCCCTGTAACACCTGAAATACCTAGTTGATCCTGCCTGGTTCTGCCCTCCTTAATCATGGCTGCTGAGCCCTGACACCATGGTCAGTTTATGTGCCTCTGTCATCCGCAGCCCTGCTCTCTGCTCTCCTCTGTCTCCTGTGTCCCCCTGCCTGCTTGTCAGCTAGTCTGTGTGTGAGCCACCCCTCCCCTTGTAGCACCACTCCAAGCAGTGCACACAATACTGCACACAAGCACTGCAGCCCCACTGCTAGTATAACAGTAGTAGTAGTAGTATATAATGTATGCCTTTTTGTAAAATTCTTCTTCTAAATACCTTATTCCTTCAGTGGTCGCTCTCTTCCTCCAATGTATACACTACACGTGACCGTCCAACAGATGTCAGAGGGAGAGCTCGGCCCCTCCCTCCCTAGTGTATACATAGGAGGGAGAGAGCAACGGGCGGTCACGTGACCGCTGATCAGGGAGAAGGAATAAGGTATTTAGAAGAAGAATTTTACAAAAAGGCATACACTGTATACTACAGGTTATACTAGCAGTGTGGCTGTGTGCACTGCCCTAACAACCCCTTTAAAGCCTAATACACGCTAGTCGTTTTTCGGGCTAAATGGAAAAAAAAAACTGACAGCTCAGGAGGAGCCTCTGTACTAACTCTGCAATGTTAGTACAGTGATCTCCCCTGCTGTGTTACTGTGTCCCCCCCACCAGAACACTCTGGGAACAGTCAGGAGCCAATCGGCAGACCTTTTTCGGTCATGTCCCTTCGACAGAAGACAGCTAAACGGATGGCTTTTGTTGGACCAACTCCAGTACACATGGGCCAAATGTCGGACGGTTTCAATTGAACCGACGATGCCGCCTGACATTAGGCCCATGTGTAATAGCCTTAACAAGTGTTGAAGCCATTGTAATAATGTGACAGTCAGGCAGCTAGCATTTTCAGGAGTGGTCAACAAATGTTCTCTCAGTATTGGTTTCTTTTAGGCAGATACTGGGCTAATCGGCCTTCAAGTATCCAGCTCTAAAATCTCCACCACATTTCAAACAAAAATACAGTAATCTGTCCACATATTAACTACAATTACAGTATAATAACTGAAGATTATGAAATAATCTGTGTAATGACTGAAATTTTGTAAAACTATTGCACATACATCAGATTCTGACAAATTGTGCTTTTCTGTCAACATCAAGTTTTTTTTTTCTTGTTCTTTGTTTTCTTGAAAGCACAAGGGAACACTGCACGAAAAATGGACAAAAGAACAGATGTTCGAACAAAGGCTCTCCGTAGAGACATATCTTGAAAGCATATTGCCATATTACCTTATGGGAATGTTTGGTGAAAGCATCCCACGAGCCTTGCAATAATACAACAATGCACTTGCAATCAGCCAAGTAAAGCTTCAATTTTCTGTGTTTCCCCAATTTTAGTTTTGCTAAGTCTTATAAAAAATCATAATGGGAAAGCAAAAGTAGAAAACTGAGCTATAAGCAACCCAATAAAAAGCAGAACACATCCAAATAATCACATAAAACCCGTAAATATATATACTGTTTTACTATAGCCGTTTTGAAGTCATATGTTGTATGCATTTTATTGGGCAGTACAACATGTACAATAAAATATATCTTATAAAATTAGCTCTAGGCATCATATGACGCAATTTTCTATAACTCAATATACTGTATATTTGATAATCTATGGCATATACCACATTATAACATCAGAAAACGAGAAATAGTATTAATGATAGAAATACACTAATAAAATAAATATACTTTTCTAAAACAGAAAACTGAGAAACTAAAAAATGTATTGTAGCCAAGTGCTGGACTACAGCAATATGAAGAAGGCGACATTGCGTTTTGTTCTTCTTTCCCTCTACTTAAACACTAATGTTATGCTGCACCATTCTCTTCTGGCCAGCAGGAGGAGAGCTAAAGCCAAGCAAGTCGATAGACTTCTATGCAGAGCACTACGAATCCTGGGAGTTGTAGTTTGAGATAGGAGGCATATAATTGGATTAATGGACTTATTACAATACAAATTCCAATAGTCACTGTGCAGTAGGAGGAGTGGAGAGATGTTATTTTTTTAAACTGCCCGGGAAAGCTCTTCCTCTTAGCACTGAGGGAGTTAGAGAGAGAGAGAGAGCACCTCTGTCTTGATATTTATCTGTCAGTGGGAGACCATATCAGTGGAGATCCGAGCCTGACACTGGGAGTGAGGACACCTGGGGGGCAACGCAGCACTGCCCACATTACAGTATCTGCACTGCTGCAGTAGAGAGCCTGGAGTGTCCACTCACCCTCTGTTTCACACCGCTGATCACTGGAGGCTTTTGATGCATCCCCTTCTACAGTGAGAGGTCACCACAGCATCCCGGGGACTGGTGAAAGGGCTATTTGCCCATTGCTGATACTGCTAGAAGCAACTGAGCCATATTTTATTTATTATATTTTTTTCAGGTACTTATATAGAGCCGTCAATTTACGCAGCGCTTTACATACAGTGTATATTCACATCAGTCCCTGTCCTCAAGGAGCTTACAACCTAAGGTCCCTAACTCACATTCATACATACTAGGGCCAATTTAGACAGGATTTGATTAACCTACCATATGCCGAGGGCCCTGTATACCAAGCCACTTGTTGACATGGCTGCCTATAGAGAGCTAGGTTGAACAGAGATGCTCTTGCCTGAAAAGGGTTGCAGTGGAGCTGGGTAGAAAACTGCCATCTGGGCCTTGAAAGAGGGATTTTTGCCCAGGGAATTTTTTGCCTGCTTACAGAGGGATAGAAGTCAGAATTAGGAGCAAGGAAACACTGTGACTGTTTAACAGCATCGATTATTAGTGGTCGCTCCCATAGAACCTACTGCTGGATCAGCTATATCTCTCCTTCATTTTGTTCTTTTTGGGTTTTTTCCACCTCCAAACCTTCTCTCCAGTTAGAGAACTTCAATAGAGGGTAAAAGACAATATCTGTCCGGGGTTTTGATAGGCTGTTATTCCAGTAAAACAGCTACGTGGTGGAACTATCAACTTACAAAGCGGTCCTTTTGCGACAAATTCTAATTAGATATTATTTCTAATGTAGAGGTCTCTAGGTTAAAAAAAAAAATCAATTTATGTTGTCTTTATACTGCCACCAGCTCCACTCCACAGTAGACAATTACAGAAAGTTGAAATAAGAGGTGAAAAAATAGCATTCCTTTTTCAGTTCCAAATGTTCCTGCTTTTCATAGCTCCAGCCGTAGGCATATTACCTGTGACTCATTTACCTTACTATATTTTCCCAGTTAAAATAATATTATTCCCATATATTACACAAATATACCATGCAGGATATGACGAACCTGAGGTGGACATATGCAGTTAAGCTTCTGCATCTTTATCGGTGTCAGGTGATTTGTTACGCTATGCAAATCAGGCAAAAACAAAGTCGGCCAAATTAAGAAATGGCAATATAACTTAGTTACAGGGCTACTCGTTTTTCACACAGACAAATGTGTACCTATACGCTACCAATAACTTAAGTAAATCAGATTCCTTAAAGGAAAACATCATCCACTTTTGTGATTATAGATGATGTCCGAAAATAGAACTGGGCACACATATTCTAATGAGTAAACTGAACATGAGAAAGGGTATGATAAAGAATTGGTTGCATTTCTTAGGATTAAAAAGTTAAGAGCTATTATTAGATAGACTAATTTGATTTCTTGCCGTGGAAGATATTAAATGTCTTGCGATAGCATAAAAAAAGGATATAGCAAAGACAAAATCATACAGATGGAATAAAGTAATGCACATAGCATGAAAAAAGCTACTTTAAAGAGTGACTGTCACCCTCACAAAGCAGACCAGTCATGTTTGAAGTACATTAACCACTTCAGCCCAAGAAGGATTTGCCCCCTTAATGACCAGGCCATTTTTTGCGATGCAGCACTGCGTTACTTTAAATTACAATTGCGTGGTCATGTGACGTTGTACCCAAACAAAATTGATGTCCTTTTTTCACACAAATAGAGCTTTCTTTTGGTGGTATTTGATCACCTCTGCGGTTTTTGTTTTTTGCGCTATAAACAAAAAAAGAGACACAATTTTTTTTTCCTTTTTGTTATAATAAATATCCCAAAAAATATTAAAAAAAGGAATTTCTTCGTCAGTTTAGGCCAATATGTATTCTTCTACATATTTTTGGTTTAAAAAATTGCAATTAGTGTATATTGAAAAAGTTATAGCGTCTACAAAATAGGGGATAAATTTATGGAATTTTTATTATTATTATTATTTTTTTTACTAGTAATGGCAGTGATCAGCGATTTTTAACAGGACTGTGATGTTACGGCTGACAGATCGGACACTTTTGACACTTTTTTGGGACCAGCGACATTTATACAGCGATCAGAGCTAAAAATAGCCATTGATTACTGTATAAATGTCACTGGCAGGGAAGGGGTTAAGTGTTCCCTAGGGAGGTGTTTCTAATTGTGGGGGCAGTGTACTGACTGGGAGTAGAGAGAGATCACTGTTCCTGATCACAAGGAACAGCAGATCTTTCTCTACTCCCCTGTCAGAACAGGGATGTGTTTGTTTACATACACAGATCCCCGTTCTGGCTCTCTATAGAGTGATCGCGGGTGGCCAGTGAACATCGCGGCCGCCAGCCATTGGCTTCCGCTGCTGTCAGTCATAGCCAGTGAGCTAATGAGGAGAGAGGGTGGGGCAAAGCCGCGGTTCTGTGTGTGGATGGACAGAGCAGCAGCTTGTGAGTGAGCCTGCTTTGGTGACCTGATTGCAAGCTTCTTGCTCTGGAGGCACAAGGTTGAAGGGAGGGGCCAGGAGCGGCGGCGGAGGACCCAAGAGGAGGAGGATCAAGGCTGCTCTGTGCGAAACCATTGCACAAGATGGCAGATAAGTTTAACATGTTTATTTTTAAAAAAATGCCTTTAATATTACTTTAAAGAGATGTTGCCTTGAGGAGAAAAAAAACAAAACCTATAGGTACATGCACATACCTGCAGTAACCTATTAAACCTTCCTGTCATGGCCCATTTTGACAGAAAAACTGTGACACTTCGAGGTAGCCACTTTCACTAAGATGGGTCAGTCTTTATTAGCTAATAGAAACCTGGGAAGGAACAGGCAAAGCAAGCTTATAGTAATTCAGACCGCCTCGGCATTTGGCAATGCCAGAAATGTCTGGGATAGTTGAGGAAATTGGAAAAATAGTACTTGATCCATGAGATTATCTTATTGGTATTGCTATACTGTTGTTGCCCGCATAACACATACCTGCGGTGGCAAAATGGTGAGCTTTAATGCGTACACACTGCAAATATGCATCACATTTCTGTACTGAGACCACACTCACTGCACTCTCCCAGCATAGAGACTGAGCTGTCAGTCCTCACTAACGATTGATAGCCAATAGGACCAGTCCCAGTTCATGTGATCACTGTGAGAGTGGTCACATGATCACCGGTCTTTCCTGCCTCCCCAGGCATTCATAACCTTTTAAAGGGATGTCTGGACAGGTAAAATGGAGTTAAAGTATGGATGTTAATGTAAATAATTTGATCCCAGGCTGGCAGCTTCTACACTTCAGAGGATCTCCACAGTCTCCTTGGATAGTGTAATGTAACAAAAATGTAAATTGATGTTTCACCCCACTGTTAAAAGGTCCAGATATGACTTTATTCCAATAAAAGTCAGGGGGGCAATCCAAAGAGGATTCAATGTGTTTCAGGGGTCCAAACCTATCCCCTTCATCAGGGCTTAATTGAAAACAATGTGAATGGACTAGAAGTGAACTGGACCTTTAATGGTATTTCTTCCAGTGTGATTACAAGCACAGATCTTGTCAGGTCCAGTTCATTTCTAATACATTTACATTGTTTTAATTCAAGCTCTGACAAAGGGGCATTTTTGGACCCCTGAAATGCACTGGTTAACAGTGACGGACAGTCAGTCGGTGGGACGGTTAGCCGCACACACCCCATGGCCTCCCATGCTTGGCGGCAGCCTCCGGTTCCATTTTCTCCCTCCTTCTCGGCGACCAATGGGGAGTCTTCTCTTTTCAGCCAATCAGAAAATGGGTCTCACACCTGCTTCTGATTGGCTGGATTGAGGATCAGTGTTACAACAGCGAATAATAATTTGATGCATTTAGGTGCATTTTACAGCATTCCAGGACAGTCTAGTGCAGGAAAAATGCAACATATTCTACTTTTTTTTCTGGAACTGTAACACACTGGAACTGCAAGCACTGGTGTGAACTATACCACTGAAAACCATATAACCTACTTTCCATGCATTTTTTATGCAGAAAAACGCACAAGACTGCACGTGGTGTGAACTGGCCCTTACTCTATTTTGTTCGGGAGCTGGACAGGAAGTCTCCTTCCCACTGCAGGAACACAGCGCTGTATACTGTATGTAGCTAATTGTATATACAGTTTATACAGAATTCATAGCATCTGCTAATGAGGGTAATAGTTTGAACTAATTTGGTGTACACAAACTATTTTAAAGTGACAGGAAGCTAGCTGTTCACTGTCAACCAGGTTTCAATTGCAGTTTTGAAACCATTAAACTATTACAACTGGATCTGTTAGGAATACATCTATTACAACTGGATCTGTTATGATTTTTTGGGATTGAATATGATTGCAAGTTGTATGGCAAAAATTATTACTGATTTTTCCATCTCATCTGATTGCAGTTTTTAATAAGCTTTCCTGTTGAAATAAAACTATTTCACTCCCGTGTTTTAAGAGGAGACATGCTCAATTGGGAACTTAAAGAAACATTTGGGATATATTCAGAAGTAGACATGTGCACACTGAAATATTTCGTTTCGGAATTTCGTTTTTGTCCGAAAAATACATTTATTTAATTACTCCCGAAATTAGTTTTTATTTATTTAGTTTTTTGTTAAAAATTGCATTTGTCCGAAAACCCAAATTAAGGTCGAATCTGTCATTGAAGGCTTATGGTGTCTGTCGAATGTTCAAAGAAGATTCAATGGAGCAACTAAACTGTACGACGCCGTATAGTTTACCTGCTCCGTCGAATCTTCTTAGAACTTTCAACAGACACCATAAGCCAAAGTACGTGTGTACTTAGTTCTAGCTATTTTACTGCACCTCCTCTTTGGTTACAATCAGCCAATAACATTCATCATCATCATTATTTTTATTTATCTTTTCTCCCCTACGTCGAATCTTTTCTCCCCTACGTCGAATCTTTTCTCTCTATGTCAAATCTTTTTTCTCTATGTAGAATAATCTTGGACTAATAGAGTTAAAGTTAGGCACATTCGACCACAGGTTTGATGGACACAATTTGTTATTGTCATAATCATGTCGAATCTCCTATCTGTATGGAACTGTTGTAGCAACGAAAACGAAAATAAAGCATTTGTTTATGTCGGATCTTTCGTTTTTTTCGGATTCTGCACTTTCGTTATCGTTTGTTAAAACGATAACGAAAATACCTGAAATTCGGACGAAAATGCATTCGGACGAAAACGAATGCACATGTCTATTCAGAAGTGGGTTTTCCTATAGCTGGCAACATGGTGACTTTGGTGTTATTGAAAACAGCACTGCCACAACACACTCTCTACCTTGGATCGCATGTTTTTTGGATTATTTTTAAATTTGTTTCTAGTGATCTCCATAATTTTTTTTTTTTTTGTGTGTGTCAAGTTTCCACAACAACATTATTATCTTGTATTTTTATAACGCTCAAGGAGGTTGGTTTGTGTTGGTGTCCCTTGTTAATTTGACATTGTATTTTTGAAATGTACCTGCCTACTCACAAACAAACTGTCCTTTTTGAAGAAAAACACATAGGCAAGTATTTTCATATAAAAAAACCTCCATTTATTCTGGCTCATAATAACAAAATAAAGAGGAAGGAAACGCTGGAGAAACTGCTTGAATTTGCGAAGCCTTTGGTCCTCAGGGCACACATCAACTATTTGTAAATTAAAATTGGTAGCTTGAGAAGTCCATATTTAAGGGAGCACAATCTGGTCCAGGACTCCAGAGATCAGAAACAGCAGCAGATGACATATATGTCCCCAGGCTGTGGTACTACAACAGGCTGTGTCTTCCGTCAGACCAGACTGAACCCAGACCATCACGTTCTTGTCTTCCCTGCGGCCTTCCCTCCACGCTTCCCTGCAGCCTTCCTTTGAGGCTGTGGCTCTGGAGGTGGACTTGTGGCAGGAGGAGGAGGAGGAGGATGATGGGCGAGCGCACATAAGTGCATGTTCTCACTAATTTGGACCCTCAACCCCTTCCAAAGGGTGTGAAAAATTAGATTCTCACACATGAAGCGTTGGCCCTCCTTCATTTGCTGCAATTTGGCATCTACATAGCAGCCATAGGCCTCTTCAGCATCGGGGGGTGTTTTCAGGGCCGCATTAGCCTCCTTAATGAGGCCCAGTGCTGCCTCCTCCACGTTACTCCCCTTCCTGGCCCTTTTTGTTGTAAGGCAGAGGGGAGGCACCTGGGATTGGGTGAGGCTGCAGGGCCCCGCCACCTCCTGGCTGACACTTACCCCCGCCTCCCCCTGTGTGCCACATTCCAGAGCCTCGGCCTGGCTGAGGTCTTCCTGTGTATGAAAAAGGGACATAGTTGTAGTTTTTGGTTCATCAATCACACACAATTTTCAGCTTATGACTGTTGGAAATTGAATGTTAACAAATAGAAAAGACTATCATTCTGAGACCAGCATTTTTCATTCTTGTCACAATAATTTTTGGCCCCTTCTGTCTATTGATATGTAAAACACTTTTTGTTAAATCATTCATTTGTTATCAATAATAACATCTAGTTAACAACAATCATTTTCGGACAATAAATATGTTCAAAAATACTATACCTGGCTCCATCTGGGCTCCTCCACTTCTTCCAGGATGGAAGGCGCCGAGGTTGCTCCTCAGGAGTCTCAGCTGGGGTTGAGGGAAGGCTGGATGGAAGTGTAGAAAGTGGTTCCCTGGCTTTCATCTGGTCTTCCAGAAACCGCATCCTGTTGTAGTACCACTGACTGGGTACATACACATCCTCTGCTGCTGCTCCTGATCTCATGGAAGCCTGGACCTTATTAAGCTCCTTCCTATATGTGCTTATCAAGCTACCAATTTTCTTCTCCAAAAACTTGATGTCTGCGTCGGGCACCTGCGTCTTCACAAATTGCAGCAGTTTCTCCAGCGATGCCTTCCTAGCTGGTTTATTTCTATATAAGGGGTTTTTAACCTCCCACAAATTTCTCATATCCCTGTATTTGTCTATGAACTGGCCCATGAATTCAGGGTCTTTGAATTGTTTCATATTTGCTGCAAGACAAAACACCAGACAAAAACACTAATATCAGGCTAAACTCTCCTAATCTTAGCCCAATATAGGCCTCAATCTAGACTCAGTATAGGGCACTGATGTCCCAAGTTAAAATGTTACCTTCGTTATAACGTTCAGCTTCCGGTTCTCCTTCCTCTGCACACAGAACGTAGGTACGACACACGCGTGTTAGCTTTATATACACTGCGCATGCGTGAAACTCCGCCCGCGTCGCCCGCCCCTGACTTTCTTTCTAGAATATTCCCCACCCCTTCTCTTTCGGTGCAGTGGAAGATGAACATGGCGGAGACACAGCAGGTGCGTAATAATAGTAACGAGGAGGAGGAAAGCCCAGAGCCCGAAATGTCCCGATCCCGGAGGAGAAGATTTAAGCCTCAAATATGGCCTTTGTAGAGATGGCGGAGATGGTGGACATCTTGAAGAGGGCCGACTATGATGGGAAGTATGGACCGTACCTAAACCCAAATGTGAGAAAGGCCAAGATCATGACTAAAGTTGTGAAGAGTCTGCACAGGAATTTTGGGGTACGACGATCAAAGGAGCAATTGAGGAAACGCTGGTTAGACCTGAAATCGAGGGAGTAGGATCAGTACAGAAGGATCAAGAAAGTGCTTCTAAAAAGTAAGTAGTTGTCGTGTGTTCCGATTATTATTATTACCTGCATGCTGCTCCATGTGCTTTTCTTTACTGTTGTACAGTTTAAAATGGCAACTTTCAGGCTCGTGGGCGCAGTAATTATTCGCAGTAAACATGGTTCGTTCGCCAACTAAATACGATGTTTTTGGCAGATACAGGATTAACTGCATATGGTCATGCTAATTTGTATTAAAAGAAGTTTAGGACATTGTTGTCTAGATGTGTTTGTAACTAGAATGAAATGCAAACTTGATTCAAACTTGAGGACATTCAGCAACTGTTTACACATCTGGACTCAGAAGCACTAGTGTGGGACACAAGAACAAACTTTTTAGGGTGTCCCACACAGGTGCTCCAGTGGATACTTGGGGTGTCTCTATGTGTGAAACTTGTCCAAAAAAGGTAAGTATTCCAGCTTTCTTAAGGGAATAAATCATGTCTTCAGCTTGGAACTCTGCCAAAACAGACAATTGTACCCCACTTCAAAGCAATGTTTCCCATTCATATTTCTGGCCACAAATATCGGTGTGATAAGTATACCTTTTGTTTCATTCTCATAGGGGAGAAAAGACTCGGGACGTCTGAGGACACCAGGGACCCCCACCTACTAAAGAAGGGGAACTCAGAACACAACCAGAGGATGTGGAGGAAGGACAGGTGGTTGAAATAGTGACCACAACAGGTGAGTGTCTGACACCACAGATTCAGGTAATAGATGTATGCCTGCATATTTATAATACATAGTGTATTTTTCTTTTAGGTGATGTGCATGCTGTGGAAGAACAATCTATTAATTTCACCACTGACAGTGCACAAAGGCTAATCCAGGACGTCATGTTTTGTATTCAGGATTTAGACTTCATAAAGGAAAAAACCAAGGAGATTGAACAAAGAATGAAGAACATGATTGATATATTAGGGAGAATCTAAATCCAAAAAATTACACCTTTTTTATTTTTTTAAAGAAAATTTTAAGTTTTAATACAGTTTAAAAGCCAAATTTGGAAGATGCACACAGTGTGTCAAGATGTGCTATCTGCCATCAGGGGATATCAATGTACGCGTTTTGTGAGTGCAACCCCTTCCTCGCAACTCTAGTAGGTGAGAGGAAAGGGTTGTACCCCGAAAACACGTCCATTGATCCCCCATGATGGGAGATAGCACATGTTGACATTAGGCATGGGATCAGGAGGGAAATCCCTATTTTGACTCCCAATTTGTGTGCAACTTCTAAATTTGGCTTTTACAGGCGTGACATCACCCCATCTGATGAAGGCAATATCAACACATTTTTAACACTATAATGTCTGATATTGCCTTCAGTTTTTCAATGTTGAACTTTGTAAGTTCCTGAGATGTGTATGTTATGTTTTGAAACATGCCTGTTTATGTCCAAAAAAAAATTTTTCAAGGTAAAACTTTATAAAATCAAGATGTTATTTTTTTTACCAAAAAAGGTTTTACAACGCACATGTGCATGTGCACGGAGTGAAAGATTTTATAATCAACAATGTGTGGCTTCTTCTTTCAATGCTCAATACCACTTTTTGTATTAAGTTGGTGTTTACAATGGCAATGGGTGTTATTTAAATAATGGAAAAACCACTTGGCACTACAAGTGCACTAGGAGAACCTAGGAGACAGCTAAAAGAAACACAAGCAGTAAATCTAATTCAACATTTTATCATATCAATTTTTGTTTTATTTTGAAAATATTTAAAAATTTGCTGGCATAGCAATGGCCCCCCTACCCATAAAATAATCTACATATTTTTGACGCACTTCACGGGTGCTTTGGGGGGGCAAGCCAGGACGGCCAGCTTCCAGGGTCGTCAGTGTTGGTTCATGAAGTCCGGCCTCAGGCCCAACTGAGGCTACATAATTAGGAGCATTTCTCTTTAAAAAGTTCTACAGTATGTAGAATGATAACACGATGTGGTTAAGTTTGTACTCCGCCATATTTATTGCCGTTAAAAATAGGCGGAACCGGCTGGCCATTATCCCAAAGGTATGCAGCCTCCCCTGATAGACCCCCTAAGGAGCTAATTAATAGATAGGCCCATTAACAGATGGGGTATGTGGTACTCCCTATACTCGGGGGAATGTGTTCCCTGTTTAAACATAAAGGTGTACTCCCCACATATTAAATACTTGCATCACCAGAAAAAACTATATGGTGTGTTGGCATAAGCCTATGGTGTAAAACCAAACAATACAAATGGTGAAAAATAGTGAAAAAGATGTCTCAAAAAATGAATAAAATGCATAACATAATAATCAATAATAGTAGGCAAGGGATCCAAATATAAAAAGATACATATATCATAAAGGAAAAATTATACACCAATTGTGCAATAAAGAGTGAATAATTCCCAACTGTCATCAACAATTATTATGACAAACTTATATGGGAAAAAAATTGTGTATAACAAAAACAAGACCAGTAGGTAAATGTCCCAAAACAGCAGTGTTACTAAAAATTATAAAAAATAAATCAATAATAAATATATGTAGTGAAGCTCCAAAATGGCGAAATGTTCAAACAATCAGGTGACTCTTGTGCTTGATCAAAATGAGGTGACTCGTGTGCTCCCCCTTAAGGGTCCCCACTCACCAGCTCCTGGTACCCCTGCAGGGGTGGTAGGCATGTATAGATAATGGTGGATTAGTAACACTGCTGTTTTGGGACATTTACCTACTGGACTTGTTTTTGTTATACACAATTTTTTTCCCATATAAGTTTGTCATAATAATTTTTGATGACAGTTGGGAATTATTCACTCTTTATTGCACAATTGGTGTATCATTTTTCCTTTATGATATATATATCTTTTTATATTTGGATCACTTGCCTACTATTATTGATTATTATGTTATGCATTTTATTAATTTTTTGAGACATCTTTTTCACTATTTTTCACCATTTGTATTGTTTGGTTTTACATCAAAGGCCTTATGCCAACACACTATATAGTTTTTTCTGGTGATGCAAGTATTTAATATGTGGGGAGTACACCTTTATGTTTAAACAGGGAACACATTCCCCCGAGTATAGGGAGCACCACATACCCCATCTGTTTACTTTATCCATTATCCCAAAGGTATTCTACATGACACTTCTGGCTCTGGCCAGCCGGGATTTAAAAACCCTCTTCTCCATTCTTGGCCAACATCAGTATAACATTTATTTTAAGGAGTATTTAAAGACAAAAAGATAAGGTTCACTTATCAGATTCCTCACCCCCTCTGATGGCTCACTGGAAAAAGTTTAGGGGCGTTCAAAATGAGTTTGGGAGCCAAAAAAAAAGCTTTTTGCACTCTGCCTGAATTTAAGGACACAAATAACATTTTGACACATTTTAGGGGTGTTTAGGGAAAAGCACTACAATGGAGCTGACAAAATACATTGTTAAGTGACTAGGCTAGGTGTATATGGGCCCAGGATAGCATGCTGGGGAGGTTAGTAAAGGCAAATATGCATGAAGGACAAAAAAGAGCATTAAAAGCTTCCAGCATGCATGAGGACAAAGGGGACATTCACAGCATATTACAATCATGGTAATTAGGGAATGATGAAATAAATACAATACATTAGCATACATTAAATACATAGAATGTGATGTTAAAGGAGAAAACTTACCCTAATATAGTCCTTCTGCAGGACCTGTATGATGGCAGAACAGGTCTCTGGGATAATGATCCCCAGAGCCTGGGGGGAGATGTCTGTAGAGAACTTGAGGTCCTGTAGACTTCTACCCGTCGCCAAGTACCACAACGTGGCGACTAGCCTCTGCTCCGGAGTGATGGCTTGACGCATGCAGGTGTCCTGCTTCGTAATATAAGGGGAAAGCAAAGCCAACAGATAGTGAAAAACGGGATCCGTCATCCTGAGAAAATTCCTGAAATCACCAGGATTATTCTCCTGGATCTCCCGCAGCAAAGGCCATATGAGAGAATTGGTCACGCTGGAGTAATCAATTCTTGGTCCATGAACTCCTCCCCACCCTGTACATGGACTGGATTTGGGTCAAAGCAAGAACCCCAACACCAAGCCCTCGCATAGCACGAACTCTACGACGAGCACGTACCCACAACATGACTTCAAAACGGTCGGCTGATCAGAACAAACTAACAGAACGCACTGAAGAACAGCAAGGCCTGTGAAGAGCGAGCTGAAAATCAGAAATCAGAGCGGACAAGAACTGAAAAACAGATATGAACTGACTACACGCACTGAAAACCAGATACAAACCCACAAGCACAAACTGAACAGCAGTAACGGACTGAAAAGCACGAAAGCTGAAAAGCGCAAATCGTCTCTCACCAAATTTCTACTAACACGAGTTTAGCAGAAGGAGCCCAAAGGGTGGCGCACTAGCTATTGAACATCCTTTTTCTAGTGCCGTCGTACGTGTTGTACGTCACCGTGTTCTTGACATTCAGAATTTGGTGTGACCGTGTGTATGCAAGACAAGCTGGAGCGGAATCCCACCGGAAAAGCCATCATACCGTTTTCCAAACAAAATTCCGATCATGTGTACGCGGCATAAGACTTTAGTGGGTCTTCCTTGTATCTTTAATTATCAAGTGCTTTTTTTTGTATATACTGTATATATGTACTGTATATGCATTAATGTAAATCTAAAGCATGCTTTAGGGGGGCTCCAACCTTGGCAATCAAGTGTGTCTTTTTCTTCAATCATACTAAATTGGTGCAAGGAAGTACAATGAGCTTCTTGTATAACCTTGTACTGATCAAACAAAAATGAATAACCTACACAGTTAAATAGCGGTTCTACTGAATTTGTACTTCCCATGCTAGGTGCACAAATGTCTGCCATTATAATTTCATGATATTTTTTCATGAAATTACACGAAAAGCATTATTAAACCATAAAACACATTAACATCTTTAAAATTTCTACTAAATATACAAAATAAAAATATATAAGCTAAACATAACATTAATAAATAGCAAACAGTGGTACATTTAAAACTAAATTTTTGTGGAAAATTGAAGCAATGAAAAAATGTAAATAAGAGACATACACTAAAAGCCTTTAGAGTTATTCTAAAAGCAATAGATCTGCCATATACCTGCATGTCATAATGATGTGCAATTTGGTGTACATATAATTTGTTTGTATAGGGTTTTGGTTTGTTTTTGTCATTTTTTTTTTCATTATATTATCTTTTTTTACTTGCAGTGTTTTTCCTTTCCATAAATTATTCTTTATTCCAGGGGTAATGAATTACAATTCGCCGAGGTCCGGTTGGTAAAATTTTCTTCTAGCTGAGGTCTGAATATCATGTCGGTTCCCTGTCACGCATATTCACGTGCGTCAAACCACATGTTGCTGCAGCATCATGTGGCTTGGTGCGGGGCAATTTAAAAAAACAAAGGTCAATGACTTCTTTCTCTCTGTTTCTTGTGGGTAGTGCAGCCCATTAAAATGGGCTGACCCAAGACGTGTGCACCTAATGCACATACACAGGTCTGAACCCATTCTTAAATCAGCGTCCTCAGTCCCCAGTGCACATCACAGTCCCCTCCCCCTTCTCATCAAGATCCCCTCTTGATGAGTGTCCTCAGCTCCCAATTTACATCACCCAAGATATTGTGCCGCCTGGTACCAAGAATGAAATGCTGCCCCCCCCCCCAAAAAAAATTCACGCCCACCAAAATGCCCCCACATCCATTATTTTACATCATGGTAACTAAAGTGGACCTGTGATGGCTCTATACTGTACATGTATTTAGAAGTATAAAGAGGACCTGTAAAAATAAAAACCACGGAGGTGATCAAATACCACCAAAAGAAAGCTCTATTTGTGGGGAAAAAAGGACGTAAATTTTGTTTGGGTGCAACGTCGCATGACTGCGCAATTGCCAGTTAAATCGACGCAGTGCCGTATTGCAAAAAAAATGATAGAAGTGCAATATTTCTATTATTACATTGTTATATAAAATAAAATAGTTCAACTCACCATAATGCAGAATCAGTGGAAGCCCCGAGAGTGTCACTTGCCAACGTCACCTGCCTTCAGATGCAGATTGTCACTTGCCACGACGCCATCCACCACACATTGCGGATTGTCACTTGCCACGACGCCACCCGCCACACATTGGGGAGTGTCACTTGCCACAACGCCATTGGCCACACATTGCGGATTGTCACTTGCCACAACGCCATCCGCCACACATTGCGGATTGTCACTTGCCACAACACCACCCGCCACACATTGTGGATTGTCACTTGCCACAACGCCATCCGCCACACATTGCGGATTGTCACTTGCCATGACACTATCCGCCACACATTGCAGATTGTCACTTGCACAACGCCACCCGCCACACATTGCGGATTGTCACTTGCCACAACGCCATCCGCCACACATTGCAGATTGTTACTTGCCACAACGCCATCCACCACACATTGCGGATTGCCACAACGCAACCTGCAACACATTGCGGATTGTCACTTGCCACGACGCCACCTGCCACACATTGCGGATTGCCACGACGCAACCTGCCACATGTTGTGGATTGTCACTTTCCACAACGTCACACATTGCAGATTGTCACTTGCCACGACTCCACCTGCCACACGTAGCGGATTGTCACTTGCCACACGTACCGGATTGTTGCTTGCCACGCCACCTGCCACATGTACCAGATTGTCGCTTGCCAAGTCACCTGCCACATGTACCGGATTGTCACTTGCCACATCACCTGGCATACATTGCGGATTGTCACTTGCCAGCCCATTCCGCCCACTCTGCTGCGGATCCCACTGTGAGGAGCCCAATGTTCTGCCGAGAAAGGTCCCCCATCGGATAGTGTCCACCCTGTACTGCCGAAAGTCTCCAAATATGAACAGCGGGAGCGTGTGTGGCACAATGTACTCTGAAGCACAGGCACCGCGTACATGCTCGGAGACTTTCGGCGTCTCCTTTGTCCTCCGTATTGCGCAAGCGCTGCGCCTGCGCAGTACAGGGTGGCTGAACACTATCTGATGGGGGACCTTTCTCGGCAGATCCTCACAGTGGGATCCACAGTGGAGCGGGCGGAATAAGTTGGCTGGCGGGCGGCAATTTGCCACCCCCCTGAAAGTGCCGCCTGGAACCATGGCTTCATCGGGTCCCATGGTAGGGTCGGCCCTGCCCCCCCACTTCTTTCACAGTAGTGTCCTCACACTTCCTTAACATCAACCCCCATTAACAGTACTGTTCTTTGCCCCTATTTACAGCATAACCCCACATTACAGTCCTCAGCCCCTCCATATCACTGTCCTCAGTCCCCCACAGTCGTTCACCTGGACCCCCCTTTCCACATTACAGTTCTATCCTCTCCACTTTATTGTCCTCAGCCCCCCTCACATGACAGTCCTTGGCCCCCCAATTTAACTTCCTCAGCTCCCCCACATTCCAGTCCCCAGCTCCCCCACATTCTAGTCCTCAGCTCCCCCACACTCCAGTCCTCAGCTCCCCCATTCTCCAGTCCTTAGCTCCCCCACTTTGATGTCCTCAGCCCCCCTCCACATCACTGCAATCCTTGGCATCCTCCCCCCACATTCAGTTGTTAGCTCTTAACTTCACACCCCTCACTGTCCTATATTACACAGACAGATCGGAGAGAGGCACAGAGTGTCAGGTAGGAGTTGCAGGGAGGGAGGCGGGACAGTTCTGGATGGAGGACGGAGCTGCCCAAGGTTAACAAACAGGTGATTGGCTGCTAGGATGAAGGACGATGAAGTGGGTCCGCCTCCCACTGTCGGCTCTGTGAGGATTACTGAGTGATGGCAGGAGGAAGAAAAGGTTCCTAAGGGGCGGTACTGTGGTGGTCCGAATGGCAGAGTGCTGCTGTCCGCATTTGGCTGGCGGTCCGCCATTTAGTGATGCCCGCTTTATTCACTTAGGATGTGCCTTACTTGGACTTGCTAAAAAATGTAACTAATCCAGGAAGAGTCAATTCCCCAGCACAGTCTCCTTCCTCTTTGCACGTCAAAGCCCTCTACTCTTTTGGAATTGTCTAATTACTCTTTGTGCTGGCCCAGCTCCTCTTTCCCTCACTTCATCTCCTTACATAACCTTTTATGGGCTTCCATGAGGGAAAGCACAGGGGAATAAATGGCAAAGTGGTAGGTGCCTATTTTTACAGTGCTATTAATATACTCCACTACAGAAATAACTTTTTGGTAGCCATTGTGCCTGGTAATGCCTGTGATAGTCCAATCCAAGCATCTGTGTACCTTGGGATATCTGGGGTTGTTGATAGAAAGACCAAGCACAGTGAATATAGATGTAAATGTTTTTTTTACCTTTGCACATTAACCCCCTTTACTTTTCATCCTTCCACTGTATGTGACCTATACATTATAACCACTTCATCACCTACACCTTCTGTGCATGACCTGTATGCACTGCTTCTAGTGCACCATTGTCAAATTCTATGTTTTAACCACCTCAATACCAGCACAATTTTTCATTTATAAACATTTTGTGGCAAAAAAAAATAGATCATCCTGGGGTGTCTATATTTCAAAAAGAGGTAATTTTGGAGGTGTTTATACTGCCTTGACATTTTTGTTTTAAGTCTGCCTCAAAAATTATATAAAATTCATTTGGGTACAGTGTTATATGATGGAGTAATTGTCAGTCAAATTATTACAGCACCGGAAATTAATTCAAAATTACCTGGAAATTAAGGGGTAACACAGGCTGGTACTCAACTGGTTAAAAAATGCCTGCTTCAGAATGGGAAGAATGCAGAAGGAATCTGCTGCCATGTCGATTTTCTTCTGAGCATAGAAAGAAAGAAATAATCTCGGTAACGATTTTTGCCAGGAACACACATAAACATGAAGAGTACATCATCAAAACAGGATCTTAGCCTGGCTCAAGCCAAGGTTAAACAGCAAAACAGGATGTCATGCTGCCAGTTTTAAACAACGGGTCACTAAAATCATGCAGCATGTTAGGAACAAAGACAAGATAATTACAGAAAGGCAGAACATTTGGGAATGTGTCCATATTGAAACTGGCAAATTTATAAATTCATATTTTAACAAGAGTAAACAGGAGTCATCAATAAAATGTTTTTGCAATAAGGGAATACATGAAATAGAATTGCCAAATCTATTTTAATATACAACAAACATGTATTTGCATAGAGTTATTGCATTTTTTAATTGCTTCTGGAATACTATAAGGGTGTTTTGGGGGGAGGGGGTTAGGTGAGTTGACACTCATCTTACAGCCCTTACATTCAAACACTACAGCATCTAGGGGACAGGGAATCCTGAGCGAGGAGGAAGTTTACAGTTATTAGCCTGATGTTCTTAGTGCTTTGGTGCCTCAACTTAAAGGATTCTTGTAGATAAAAAAGGGATTCCCTTTAGGAAATTCCTAGTCCACAAGATAAAACCCTTGGGGGAAAGTAGGTTTACTCTTGAATGTAGCTTCAGTGCTTTACATTAAACTTGTAAGACAAGTAGACAAAGAAGGTGATATACCCCAAACTTTAGGGGCTTCAACAACTCTATAGCTAAAAGTCACTGGATGGGTCTCAGCATGCCAATCCAATAGCTTCCTCTCAAACTCAGCAGCCACAAAACTGGGCACACTAAGCACTATGGAGTTCAATTTTCCTGTGGTTATTGAATCTTGCTTGAAATCTGCAAAACCCAAACTAACCAGCAAGCCCCATAGACGTCTGTGGGGCAAATCTTCATACTAAGTTCTGGCCAATTTCAAACCTAATAAGCAAGCTATTGGCAAAACAGTGCATTGGACATTGGGCACTGCCATGGGAGACATTTAACATAGCAAAAAAAACATTTTTAAATACTGTACAATAGGGAGAAAGTTCTGTCAATGTAATCAAAAGAGCAAAATGGGAAAAACATCAGTCTTTGGAAGCACATGCTTTGGGGATGCCTTTAAGCTGCATGTGGTGTTATAAAACAGCACAATGCATCAGCAACACTATATGCTGGCATCACATATATTGGATGTGAAATAGATTTTTTAACTTGTATATTTAAAAAAGCAGCATCACCCTTGAAAAAGTCACATGATTGTGACGCAACAAGTTGGGAGAAGCAGGGTGACGTCACATCTGGTCATGGCAGAGACCGGAAGTCCTTGTTTTGCCACTGCTGAATGCTTCTATTTTTACATGTGAGTTACTACTTTTAAAAATAAAATATTTTACTGAAATACTACACTATGGAGATTCCGTTTATCCCTATATATGATCCCTGAATTGCAGCCAAGCTAAAGGGAGATCTGGTAAAACGGGAACCATACAGGAGAGGAACCTTCAGGTGTTTGCAACCACGACCATGTAATTTCCAAGGAAAAAGGAGAGGAGACTACTACCGAGGATTACATAGATTGTTTGACTAGACCCATTGGGGTCGTCCTTGGAGGTGAGAGGCTGGGCACACTGTGTGTGGATTGGAAAAAAGGAAGGGGATATAGTGTGATCACATCATCTTGAATTTATTTGCAATGCGTCACTTTAAAGAACTTGAAAAGGCATCAAACAGAAAGATACAGGACAAGTTTAATCTTGAAATACTAATTCTATATTTTCTTAGAGACAACAGGTACAAATATTTAGTGGCTGGACAGTATGTAAGCAAGTTGGTCAGGCCACAATATAAAGGGAGAAAAGAAGTAAGTTTTATTTTGAAGTAAACATTAGAGTGTATTTGAGAGACGACAGTCACAAACATTGTTCAGTGGCTGAATAGTATGAAAGCAGCTTGGATAGTCTGTAATATAAGATGGAGAGGCAAAGTAGGCTTTATCCCTATCTTGGAACAAAAATAGAATATATTATCTGGGAGACAATAGCCACAAATATTATTCAGTGGCTGAATAGTATTGCTTGGTTAGTACCAGCACTGATTCTCTTCCATGATTCAGCACCTCCACTGCAGGCACATATACTTCCGTGTTTTACATGGAATGGGATGGCTACATCCAGTCAGAGCAGCCCCTTCACTCCGTCAGACCACAATGAGTTTAAATGCCACCCTTCTCACCCTGTCAGGCTGGCTTATTTAAACTTGATGCAGCTCCCAGCTCTTTGTCAAAGCAAGATCTTTGCAAGCTAGGTGCTGAACCTCTGGCGAGGAAGGAATTGTACCTTAAATGGTGATTGTTCTGAACAGGCTGAAATTTTAAAAAAATATTTCTACAAAAAGGATATACAAGACTACATCTAGATCAGGAAATTAATTATGTGACAAATTTACAAAGAGATAGAATATAAAGATCACGCCAGTGAGTGTATGCTATTGATTTTAATTGCCATTTTAAGAAAATTAAATAGGCATTGGTATGTTCTAAAAAAGACAGAGCTTGGTGCACATTTTATTTATGGTAATATACACTCACTGGCCGCTTTATTAGGTACACCTTGCTAGTACTGGGTTGGACTCCCTTTTGCCTTCAGAAATGCCTTAATTCTTCATGGCATAGATTCAACAAAGTGTTGGAAACATTCCTCACAAATTTTGGTCTATATTGACATGATAACATCATGCAGTTGCTGCAGATTTGTTGGCTGCATATCAATGATGTGAATATCTCGTTCCACCACATCCCAAAGTGCTCTATTGGATTGAGATCTGGTGACTCTGGAGGCCATTGGAGTACAGTGAGCTCATTGTAATGCTCAAGAAACCAGTTTGAGATGGCATAGACTCAACAAGGTGTTGGAAACATTCCTCACAGATTTTGGTCCATATTGACATGATAACATCATGCAGTTGCTGCAGATTTGTTGGCTGCATATCAATGATGTGAATATCTAGTTCCACCACATCCCAAAGTGCTCTATTGGATTGAGATCTGGTGACTGTGGAGGCCATTGGAGTACAGTGCACTCATTGTCATGGTCAAGAAACCAGTTTGAGATGATTTGAGCTTTACGATATGGTGCATTATCCTACTGGAAGTAGCTATCAGAAGATGGGTACACTGTAGTCATAAAGGAATGGACATGGTCAGCAGTAATACTCTGGTAGGCCGTGGTGTTTAAAAGATGCTCAATAAGTTCTAAGGAGCCCAAAGTGTGCCAAGAAAATATCGCCCGCACCATTACACCACCACCACCAGTCTGAACCATTATAACAAGGCAGGATGGATACATACTTTCATGTTGTTTATGCCAAATTCTGACCCAACATCTGAATGTCGCTTCTGAAATCGAGACTCGTCAAACTAGACAACATTTTCTCAATCTTCTATTGTCCAATTTTGGTGAGCCTGTGCAAATTGTAGCCTCAGTTTACTGTTCTTAACTGACAGGTGTAGCACCTGGTGTGGTCTTCTGCTACTGTAGCCCATCTGCTTCAAGGTTCGATGTGTTGTGCGTTCAAAGATGGTATTCTGCATACCTTGGTTATTTGAGCTACTGTTGCCTTTCTATCATCTTGAACCAGTATGCCCATTCTCCTGTGACCTCTGTAATCAACAAGACATTTTCCTCCACACAACTGGTGCTCACTGCATATTTTCTCTCTTCAGGACCATTCTCTGTAAACCCTAGAGATGGTTGTGCGTGAAAATCCCAATAGATCAGCAGTTTTTTAAATACTCAGACCAGCCCATCTGGCACCAACAACCATGTCACGTTCAAAGTCACTTAAATCCCCTTACTTCCACATTCTGATGCTCGGTTTGAACTTCAGAAAGTCGTCTTCACCACGTCTAGGTGCAGTGAGTTGCTGCCATGTGATTGGCTGATTACCAATTTGTGTTACCAAGCAGTTAAACAGGTGTACCTAATAAAGTGACCAGTGAGTGTATATCTCCTGGCAGTGGTGTTTACATGTTTTTTGGTACTCTTTAAAACTGTTGAGTTTATAGATTTTATCTTTTCAATTAAGTATGTATACAAGTTTTTCATTATAAAGAGTTTGCTTTATCTTCTGACCTCTGGCTGAAAGTTGAGTTACTCATTTTGTCTGTGTTTTTGGCCAAAACTGTCTCCTGGCAGTGGTGTTGCAACATGTAAGGGGGCCTTCAATTGGGCAGATGTTGGCGCCAAATTATGTAAGTCCCCATCCTACCCATATTGTGTCATACTCATGGACATAGGCCTGTTCTTGACATCCCCAGCATGAAGCCTTAATATTTGAGAATAAGGAAATGTCCACACATAAAATGTGCTTTCTGCACTTTACTGTAACTTCACAAAGATGTCCTTGACATCTGACATCACATTTGACATGTTATTCATTCTATGACATCACCCATTAGGTAATTAGGGAGAGACTTAAAGCATGTCTACCAGTTTTTCACTATGAATAGTTTGCTTTATCTTCTGACCTCTGGCTGAAGGCTGAGTTATAGAAAGTTGCAAAAACAACTGCAGCTACTTCTCTAACCCACCCTTTTTTTCTTACATCACACTAATGATACCCTTGCATTCTGATGCTTTTATAATAGAGCATATCCGTTTGCTCCTGACATGCTGATTGGCTACCTCAGACATCAGGAAAGATGTTTTCTTTTAGAGAGTGGTCAAAAAAGATGCTTGTGATGATGAAAAGATGAAACATTCTATCAATAAATATACATACAGCATCAAAATGGCACAAATTATGGTGGTATGGATCACAAACAGCAGCAATTATCCTCCTAATGCAAATCAAGATCTGCTGCAGTCTCTTCTTCAAGAGCATCAGTTTGCTCATCCCTAAAAAAGAGTGAATCTTTAAATCTGGCTTCACAGTACACACGACCGGTTTTGCCGTCGGAATAAACTCCGAAGGTTCCTCAGACGGAATTCTATTCAAGCGGTCTTGCCTACACACGGTCAAACGCGGTGACGCACAGCACGTACGACGGGACTAGAAAAAGGAAGTTCAATAGTCAGTAGCCAATAGCTTCTGTCTCGTACTTGATTCAGAGCATGCGTCGTTTTTGGTCCGTCGGAACAGCATACAGACGAGCGGTTTTCCCAATAGGAATTCGTTCTGTCAGAAATATTTAGAACATGTTCTATTTCTAGGTCTGTCAGAATTTTCAAAAAAAAGTCCAATGAGGCATACACACGATCGGAAAATATACGATGAAAAGCTTCCGTCAGACTTTTTCTGTCGGACATTCCACTCGTGTGTACGCGGCTTTAGACAAGCTTCCCTTTGGACAGTTTTTAAAAGGTTTTCTGGAACATTCCGACACCTACAGACCAGTGATTTTATAGAGCAGCCAAGGCTACAGGTATAACACTCAAAGAAGCGATTATCAAGGCATTCTAATGAACATAGAGGAAGACAAGGTACATGCATGCACACATTTCAATGTTTGAATATGATGTTTGGCCTCCAAACATAAAAATATTTATTCATTTTCAATAAAATCAACCACAAAGGTTCACTGATTTTCATTTGCAATTTTGAATGTTATGTTCAATTCTAAAACCTTTGTAAAGCATTTGAATTTAATGGTTCTGTAAGCCAAAAAAATAACAATATTAATATGCAGAATAAACCCACGAATATAAATTTTTTCATGAATTAATACATGTAAAGCACCCAAAACATGGAGAAATACATTTGAATTACTGTACTTACTTCCCAGCAATACTTCAGTCTTTCTCTAGCCTGAAGATATCACTTTTTTTTCATTATTTAGACATTGATATAAACTGAAAAGACTGTGTGCACAACTATGATTAGCCGCCTATGTGGACAGCCTGCCAGCACCTAGTAGGTGCTTCAAATCCTCAATCAAATAATGAAAGACACCAAAAAACGCAGAAAAAATATATTTAATGGATATTATGCTAACCAATAGCAAATGTGCCTGTGATCATGTGAGCCTGATTATATGGCTCTGTACCATGCATTCATATTACATTTTTACAAGATTGCTCATATATCTCATACTGTTATGCTGATAGGGAAAGAGCTATGCAGAGTACATTATTCAATTTTTTCAACAACCAGTACCAGCTTTGGTAATAAAATTATATCTCCAGAGCAAAAGCTCTTCCTAACCCCCTGCTGTATAGTAGACCCTAAAAGGTGCCATGTCTTATTTCCATATATTTAAAGTAAATCATCCTCACAGCACCACTGGAGCCCGTTTAAAAAAATCTATGTAAGTATGAAAGACACAAACGAATGCAATCTATACGTGTAACTAAAATCACAACATGATTGTAGAAAAAATGTATCCTGTCAAAACTGATTGTATTAAAGTGTATGTAGAGCCAACATTTTCTTATAGTTATGAATGGTGACATGTCAAGTTTTTATGGATGTCTGTGTCCCTACTAAGGATTATTACTCTCTCTTTTTGACCTGGTAACTGCTGGCACAGAGAATGAAAATGAAGCAAAGTCCAAAATTCTGAGCTATTACCAAGACAGCAACAGAAGGGAAATCTTGTAATGTGGAAACTTAAGTAAGAGCCATTTTTTATTTTCTCACATACCGACAATGTTTTTTTCTTTTTTCCATTTTTTAATAAAAGCTGATGTTGAGATTTAAGCCTCTGGGAAGTCTAGCCCACAGTATGAATTTTCTTGAGAAAAAACATTGTATTAGATTATAACAAAAGGATTGTTAGTTTTTCAGGCATTAGCAGATCTAATCTAGTGCTTTACGTAAGCTAACTGGTTGGGCTATGCATTCAGCCCTATTCTGGTTGAGGTGATATATAAAATGACTCTCACTAAACAGACTTCACCCCTGATCCTGCTAGCTATCAGGATGGTTTCTAAATGAAAGAGTGAGATCCTTTAAAAGAAACTGTCAGTACCTCAACTCAGAATGGTTTAGTACGTGTTGTACCCTGTGTAAGCAAAACAGTGGTTTGGAAAATGAAAGAAACCTTCTAGATCAGCTATGAGTAACTAGTGTTCCGTTGAACCCTAGGGTACCCCCAAAGGTTACTTGGAGTTCTTTGACTAGTGACAGATTAATCTCCCACCTACACTGACCACCAATTTAAGGAGGGATTTCTCCCCTAACCACCAAAAAACACACTTCTCCTTTAAGAGAAGAGGGTCTAGATCAAAGATCCTCCCATGCTTTACTGCAGGTTTATGAATTTGGGAGGCCTAGGCCCAGGAGTGATTAATGACATCTTTCTGTATGCTGCTATGCTACCAATACCTATCAGTAATCAGATATACTGCACACACACACACTGACCCTAAAATCTATACTGTGTGAGAAGACAGAGAAGCTCCTCTACTGATGGGTTGGGAAACATATACATTCAATTATTTATGTATTTCATTTATACTACACTTTCAAAGCTACACTCATCAAATACATAATAATACATTAATATATACACTATATTACAAAAAGTATTGGGACGCTCGCCTGTCTTAGTCCGTAGGGTTCAATATTGAGTTGGCCCAGCCTTCTTCTGGGAAGGCTGTCCACAAGGTTTAGGAGTGTGTCTATGGGAATGTTTGACCATTCTTCCAGAAGCACATTTGTAAGGTCAGGCACTGATGTTGGATGAGAAGGCCTGGCTCGCAGTCTCCATTCTAATTCATCCCAAAGGTGTTCTATCGGGTTGAGGTCAGGACTCTGTGCAGGCCAGTCAAGTTTCTCCATCCCAAACTTGCTTATCCATGTCTTTATGGACCTTGTTTTGTGCACTGGTGTGCAGTCATGTTGGAAGAGGAAGGGGCCATCCCCAAACTGTTCCCACAAAGTTGAGAGCATGAAATTGTCCAAAATGTCTTGGTATGCTGACGCCTTAAGAGTTCCCTTCACTGGAACTAAGGGGCCAAGCCCAACCCCTGAAAAACAACCCCACACCATAATCCCCCCTCCACCAAATGATTTGGACCAGTGCACAAAGCAAGGTCCATAAAGACCTGGATGAGTGCGTTTGGGGGGAGGAACTTAACTGGCCTGCACAGAGTCCTGACCTCAACCTACGCCTAAGAGCTCACCACCTATGTTGGTAGACCTGGGACGAAAATGGTAAACAAAGCTTTTTCCCCCCTTCATTAAAATTGGCCTAAGACAAATGTAGATTCACCATTATCTTATGGGATCCTCTCATAACTTCACATAATGAATTTTGCAGAAAAAACCTCCGCAAGCTCATATCTCTGCTAAAGATTGTTGGGCAGCTGTGTTGATATACTTAAAGTGCAGCAGGCTAAAAAAAGTAAAAGGTCACCCTACAGAAGGTGCAATCAGGCTGTATCTGTATATACAGCAATCTTATTATTCACTGGAACCCTACACTGTCCCCCCCCTTCCCCAATCTGCTGCCAGACCATTTGGATTTCTGCATTACTTTTTACTTAATTCAAGCTTTTTATGTTTTCCTTTTTCCTTAAAGTCCATTCGCCAGTACCCATGACTGGCGGTTAGTCAGAGATCAAGTGATGAATTGTGGGGAGGCAGAGTGCTGTATAATATTCCATACCTGGACTGGGATGGCAGTAGAGCTGCACGATTCTGGCTAAAATGAGAATCACAATTGTTTTGCTTAGAAGATAGATCACGATTCTCTCACGATTCTCGCAGCATAACATCATCTTTCACATTAAAACAAAAAAAATTGTGCTAACTTTACTGTTTCGTTTTTTTTGTTTTTTTATTTATTGAAGTCTATTTTTTCCCCAAAAATTCCATTTGAAAGACCGCTGGGCAAATACAGTGTGACATAAAATATTGCAGCAATTGCCATTTTATTCCCTAGGGTCTCTGCTAAAATATATATAATGTTTGGGGATTCCAAGTAATTTTCTAGAAAAAAATATTCATTTTAACTTATGAAAGAAGTGTCAGAAAAAGATTTAGACTTTAGGGGGTTAAACTGCATTTACACGTTGTTGAAAACTTGGCAGACTGCCAGGATTATTTATTTACACAGAAGTTCTATCCCTTTGATCTAAGAAGGAAGCTTAGTTACAATGTTCCAAGTTAAAGACTTGGCAGACTGCCCGGATTCTTTCTTTTGACAGCTGAGTGAGCAGAAAGTCTCTCCACTTGTTTATATGAAAGAATCGGCAAACTCTCCAGGAGAGATCGTCAGGGGAGGTGAATCGAGATCACGATTTTTTAACGATTAATTGGCAGGGGAGCACAGAAATAATAAATACTTGCATCTTATGGCCCCTATTGAATAGTAAACCCACTGCAGGCTTGCAAGCAGACATATTCACTATTAGAGTCTATGGAAAAATACTGTGGCCTACTGGCCCAGCAAGGAAGTTTGAAGGGCCTTCATAGTAGCGACTGATACAGAAGGAGGTTACCAGTTGATCAGAGAGTAGTAGTGTGGAGTATATGAGAGGATGTGTAATAATGTTATCCGTTAAGACCACTAAGTTTTCAAACCGCAATTATGTGTGCATATAGTGGGCCTAGGGTTGCCACCTCATCCCTTTAAACCCAAACACACATATTAATTACATAGGTTCTGTGGCTGATTAAGGTGGTAATTAAACTGACTTAGTGCCTTATCTGCATTAAATTAGCCTCAGAACCTGTGTAATTAATATGTTTTCGGGTTTAAAGGAATGAGGTGGCAACCCTAAGTGGGCCTCCTTGCTGTGCATGCCTTTTTTGGCCACTAAGTTTTGCTATGCTATTACATTTTCTTTTTGAATATCCAATCATTCTTGGGAGAATACAAAAAAATACATTTCTGCTGCATAATCGCAGGTCTGAAGCCAACACAGAATAAAACCATAAATACTTGCGCTAATGTTGAGAATGTGAAAGACATATATGTGATAAGGACCTTACAGCTGCTGTCTACAAGGTGCTAAACTTCAAAAATGTCAAATAAAAATCAATACAGCGCTTACGGTTGTGATATATTAGTGAAAAACAACAACAAAAAATATCAATATGTAACACAGTCTCTTGCAACTTGCTAAGGTGCTCCAAATAGCTAAAAAGTGCTGAAGTGCCTCATATGAAATGGCTGTGCCATGTACCACACTCCCCTCTTGTGTTCCCACTCACCAGAAACAATGGACCCTCAGCTTTGTAGTCTGGGGGTCAAACACGCTGTGATCTGGTGTTGGTAGAGTGGAACTCTAGGACTCCTCAGCAGGATCTCCAAACATATGCCCCGTACACACGGTCGGACTTTGTTCGGACATTCCGACAACAAAATCCTAGGATTTTTTCCGACGGATGTTGGCTCAAACTTGTTTTGCCTACACACGGTCGCACAAAGTTGTCGGAATTTCCGATCGCCAACAACGCGGTGACGTACACCACGTACGACGAGACTAGAAAAGGCCGGTTCAGAACCAAGCGCAGCACCCTTTGGGCTCCTTTTGCTAATCTCGTGTTAGTAAAAGTTTGGTGAGAGACGATTTGCGCTTTTTCAGACTCGTGGCTTTCAGATCGTTTTCTGCCGTTCAGTTTGTGCTTGTGGGTTTGTATCTGCTCTTCAGTGCGTGCAGTCAGTTCGTATCAGAGTTTTCTGTGTGATCTTGCCTGCTCGTTGCTGTTTTTCAGGTCGCTCTTCACAGGCCTTGCTGTTCTTCAGTGCGTTCTGTTACTTTGTTCTGAGCAGCCGACCGTTTTCTAGCCATGTTTCGTATGCGTACTCCTCGTAGAGTTCGTGCTATGCGGGGGCTTGGTGTTGGGGTCCTGACCTTGACACAAGTCCAGTCCATGAACAGGGTGGGGAGGAGTTCATGGACCAAGAATTGGTTGCTTCAGCGTGACCAGTTCTCTCATATGCCTTTGCTCCGTGAGATCCGTGAGAATAATCCTGATGATTTCAGGAACTTTCTCAGGATGACGGACCCCGTGTTTCACCGTTTGTTGGCTTCGCTGACCCCCTATATCAGCAGGCAGGATACCTGCATGAGGCAAGCCATCACTCCGGAGCAGAGGTTGGTCGCTACCTTGCGGTATTTGGCCACAGGGAGAAGTCTGCAGGACTTGAAGTTCTCGACAGGCATCTCCCCCCAGGCTCTGGGGATCATTATCCCAGAGACCTGTTCTGCCATCATCCAGGTCCTGCAGAAGGAGTATATGAAGGTAAGATTTTTATCCTTTTATATCATATTTTATTGTATTGAATGTTTGCTAATATCTTGTATTTCTTTCCTCATTCCCTAATTACCATGATTGGAATATGCTATGAATGTCCCCTTTGTTCTCATGCATGCTGGATTTTTATGTAATTATTATTTTATGTCCTTCATACATATTTGCCCTTCAATAACCTCTCCAGCATGGTGTCTCCTGCCCTATATTCACCTCATGTAGTCACTTAACAATGTATTTTATCAGCTCCATGGTAGTGCTTTACCCCAAATACCCCCTAAAATGTTTGTTAATGTTATTTTAGCTTTAAATTCAGGCAGAGTGCCAGAGGCTTTTTTTGTGGTGTCCACAAATTTTTGGTAACCCTCCCTCCCCCCAACTGCTGTCAGCTGATCCCAATTCTCTATCCTCAATCATCTATCTGCTGACTTTGCCAAACCCATACACACTATACCCATCTCTTTACTGGTCAGATTTATGGATGAATTCCCCAAAGCATGTAGTGCAAGGGCCTGCCTGTATACTTTCCAATGGAACTGTTTAAAGTTTTTGTATCCTATTATTATCTTGATAGGTAATAGCAGAATGTCCAAATGTCCTCAAATGTGTACAATGTGTATTTATATCTTTGTATTCAGACACTTCCTACCTGTCCAGTGGTCTGCTAATAGTGTAACTAAGGAGGGGCTGTTCCAAGTAATACCCTGTATTTAGGCATTCATCTCAAAATGAAGTGAAGAGGGTTACCTGTCCAAGAGTTCCCCCCCCTATAATGTTAGAAATGGCCCATGAGAGGGGGGGAGGGGGAATATGATAGGTGTACCTTATACTTTGGCCTTGTTAAATTCCCCTTATTAAATGCTATCTGGAGGTTGCCCCATAATGTTTGTGTATAATCTGCTTGCCATGTTTCTGTGAAAAAATAGTAATGTTTATTGTTTTTTCCTCAACAGTTTCCTTCCACGCCACAGGAATGGCAGACTGTGGCCTCCCACTTTGCCCAGCGGTGGGACTTTCCTAACTGCGGAGGGGCAATTGATGGGAAACACGTCCACATCCTCCCACCACCCAACTCGGGGTCGTACTATTAAAATTACAAGGGGTTTAATAGTATAGTGATGTTGGCAGTGGTGTCGGCTAATTACGACTTCTTGTATGTGGACGTGGGGAAGAATGGCCGGATGTCCGATGGTGGAGTGATCGCCCAGACGGAGTTCTACAGGCGTCTCCAGAATGGCAGCTTGGACTTGCCACCTCCAGAGGACAATGTTGAAGGTCTCCCATTTGTGTTCGTTGCTGATGAAGCATTTGCGCTGGGGGACCACCTGATGCGGCCATTCCCGATGAGGACCCTCACCCCGGAACAGAGGGTTTTTAATTACCGGCTGGCCAGAGCCCGAAGAGTGGTGGAGAACACATTTGGAATCCTGGCCAGCCGGTTCCGATTATTTCTGACACCCATCCATATGGCGGAGTATAAACTGAACCATATAATACTTGCCTGCTGTGTTCTCCATAATTTTTTAAGAAAACATTCAGCCAACTATGCTGGCTCAGTTGGGCCTGAGGCCGGAATCCCAAATCCATCAACACTGACGGCGCTTGAAAGTGGCCATCCTGGCTTGCCCTCCCTGAATGCCCGTGATGTCCGGTTACGCTACCTGGAGTTCTTTGCGGGTAGGGGGGCTATCAATATGCCAGAGAATCTGTGACACCTTTGTAAAATAAAAAAACAAACAAAAGAAATTCTTGGTGGACATTTACTGCTTGTGTTTGTTTTAGCTGACCCTGACAGAAATGTTTTGAGTGCAGAAAATGTCGTGATTGGGTAACCTTATAAAAAATAGTGTTGGCTGGTACTTCCTAAATGCCAAAACACATTTCACTACAAGTGCACTTGCAACTGCACTGAACCTGCACTTGTAGTGCAAAGTGTAATTGCCCTTAGGAAATAACCCCCATTTGTGCATAAAACAGCAATTACATCACCCCAAAAGTGTTGTAGTGTTGAGACAATAATCCACACATTCTTGAGTAAGGCACTTTTTTATAGCTGCACAATCACATGTGCATTTCCGCAAGGTTTTTAAAACAAACCAACATGTTTGTTGTATAACAATGTTTGCAGTAGCATTATCAAAAATCGAAATATCCATTTCAGATAAAACAGGCCTGTGTAAAACCAACAAGAAAGCCAAAAAACTTGAACTTACAAAGTTCACATATGGTAAAACCTGAAGGCTATATCAGACATCAGTATTTAGGAACTGTGTTTGATATAGCGTTCAGATGGGGGGAAATCACCCCTGGAAAAGCCAAATTTGGAAGATGCACACCAAGTTCAGAATGTCAACATGTGCTATCTGCCATCAGGGGGGATCAAGGGACGTGTTTTGGGGGAGCAAGCCCTTCCTCAATGCGACTTTATAATTGAGGAAGGGGTTGCACCCCCAAAACGCGTCCATTGCTCTCCCGTGATGGCAGATAGCACATGTTGGCACACTGTGTGCATCCTCCAAATTTGGCTTTTCTAAACATTGTAAAAATTTTAGTAACAAAAAACAGGTGATTTTGTGGGGTTTAAATTCGCCCCAAAACATCAATGATGTTATTATTTTTTTTAATAACATCAGTGATTTGTTGCTGGATGTTTTGCAATTGGAGATTACACCCCATGATCTCCCCGATGAGTATCTGGGCACTTTCAGATGTAAAGCGTTCTGGATCACGATTACCTAAAAAGAGATAAAGAACAAAAAAAAAGGTCTCAAAAATCTGCCACCATCCATCTCTTTTACCTGAGCCTGTGGTCGCAGACACTCACCTGTTGTGGTGCCAATCTCCACCACGTCTTCTTCTTCCTCCTGCTCAGCTTCTTGGGTTGGTATTTCCCCTTCTTCCAGAGGGGGGGGTCTCTGGTCTCCTGGGATGAGGGGTGTCCGAGTCTTTTCTCCCCTATGTAAAACAAAAATGGTATAATTAGCACACAGATATTTGATGGCAGAACTAGAAATAGGAAACATTGCTTGGAAGTGGGGTACAATTATCTATTTTAGCCGAGTTCCAAGATGTATATTTTTTATTGCCCTTTGTCAAGCTGCAATACTTTACCTGTTTGGTACAAGCTTCACAGATGTAGCCCCCCCTATAGTATACACTGGAGCACCTGTGTGGCCCCCCTAATAAAAAGGGTGTTCTGGGGTCCCACACTAGTGCTCCAGTGTCCAGATGTGAAAACAGCTGCTCAGTGTCCTCTCCTTACACACAATCTAGTTTGCATTTCATTCTAGTAACAAACCCATCTACACAAACAAATATTTGGCATCCAAGTAGGCCCCCAAAAATGTGTGAAAATGCAATGGTGTTCTAGAGGCCGAAAGAAAAATGTTTGATACGAACGAATAATGGGCCCATGAACATTAAAGTTGACCTTTTGAAACGTTACAATTACTAAAAGCATATGGAGCAGAATGAACGGAATAAAGACAGAAAGAATAGGAACACAGCACAACTACTTACTTTTTTGCAGCACTCTCCGGATCTTTCGGTACTGCTCTGGCTCTCTCAACTTCAGGTCCGACCACCGCTTCCTGAGCTGATCTTTAGACCTTCGTACCCCGAAATTCCGCTCAAGACTCCTGACCACTTTCGCCATGATCTTGGCCTTTCTGATGTTGGGGTTGGGGTAAGGCCCATATTTTCCGTCATAGTCGGACTTCTTCATGATGTCGACCATCTCCAACATCTCCCCAAACGACATATTTGTGGCCTTAAAACGTCTCCTTCTGGATCGGGACGTGCCTGGATCCGGGCTTTCCTCCTCCTCCTCCTCGTTGTTCGAATTAGCACGCACCTGCTGTAACTCCGCCATGTGCTCTTCACCCACTGCGCCGAACGAAAAGGGGCGGGGAATAGACTAGAAAGAACGTCAGGGGTGGGCGGAGTTACACGCATGCGCAGTGTGTATAAAGCGTAACACGCGTGCATATTACGTACGATCTGTGAGCGGAGGAAGGAGCATTGGACGCGCCGATCGTAAGAACGAAGGTAAGAGCCAAACTTGTGCCTATACTGCTTCTAGATTGAGGCCTATATTGTAACAAGATTAGGAGAGTTTTGTCTGACATTAGGCTTTGTCTTGTGTTGTGTCTTGCAGTGAACATGGATATCTTAATGAAAGATAATGACTTCATGTCAGTATTCATAGATATGCTAAGTGAGCTGCCCTGTCTGTGGGAGATTAAACACCCCCATTTCAAGAACCAAGCAAAGAGGAAGGCAGCACTGGAGCAATTGTGTGAAATTGTGAAGCAGGTGATCCCCACGGCAGACATCACTTATTTAAAGATTTTCATTGGTGGCCTGAGGAGCACATATCTAAGGGAGCGCAAGAAAGTCCAGGATTCACAGAGATCCGGAGCAGTAGATGACATCTATGTCCCCAGGATGTTGTACTATGACAGGCTGCACTTTCTGGCAGGCCAGACTGAACCCAGGTCATCCCTCTCCAGTCTTCCTTCCACGCTTCCTTCCCCCCCGGCTGAGGCTTCTGACGCCCAACCTGGGCCTTCCAGGCCACATGTGGAGGAGCCCAGATTGAGCCAGGTATAGCATTCCTCTAAATATTTCTGCTTGTCCAATCAATGATGATAACTAGATGTTAGTTGGGAGTACTAATTTAGGATTGTGATTGATGATGCAAAACATTACAACCATGTCCCTTTTTCATACACAGGGAAGTCTCAGCCAGGAGGTGGCCGGGCCGAGCCGGCTGGCTGATATCAAGGTCCCTCCACCACACCTGAAAACAGAAAGTGGCAGTAGGACGAGTACCCTAGAGGAGGTGGCTATAGCATTCTTTTGGAGGGCTACAGAGGTCCTGGGAGCACCCCACACCAGGCAGGAGAACATTGCTGCATTCATAGCATATAAAATGCAGAGGATGGAGGAGGGCCAAAAAGCCATGTGTGAGACCCTCATATCAGAGGCTCTGGAGAAAGGTATGAGGGGCCAAATTACACCTCACACACAGCTTTGGGATGGTCCTCCTCCTCCTCCTGCAGGTCCTCCTCCTCCCTCTCCTCCAGGTCCTCCCAGTCCTCCTCCAGGTCCTCCCAGTCCTCCTCCTCCTCCTCTTCCTCCTCCAGGTCCTACTCCTCCTCCTGCCACATCTCCAACTGCACAGCCACAGCCCGGAAGGAAGCGTGGAAGGAAGACCAGACAGTGATTGCCCTGGGTTCAGTCTGGTTGGCCAAAAGATGCAGCCTCTTGTGGTACCACAGCCTGGGGACACACATGTCATCTGCTGCTATCCGGATCTCTGGGACTTCTGGACCAGACTGCCCTCCCTTACATATGGACTCCTCAGGCCACCAATTTTGATGTTGAAGAATTGATGTCTGCCGTGGGGGTCCCAGGCTTCGCTAATTTCTCATGTTGATCCAGTGTTGCCTTCCTCTTTGTTTGGTTCTGATCCCTTAATAAAGGATTTTTGTTTTGAATTATACTCTCCTATGTGTTTTACTTCAAAAATGACAGTTTGTTTGTGAGGATTCAGGTATATTTCAAATATACAATGTGAAATGAACAAGGGACACCAACACCAAACAATCTCCTGGAGATTAAATAATAAAAGATATCAATGGTGTTGGGGTAACTTGACACACAAAACACACACAAAAATATTCTGGAGTAAAAATAAAAATAACATTGAGCAAAGATCAGCCTTGGAAAAAATCCAAACATTAAAGAAAAAAAAGGCTGAAAATCCAAAAAAAAAATAAAAAAAAAATAAAACTGTCAGATGTGACAACTAATAACAATATATTGAGGGAATCCCACTAAAAAAACACAAATAAAACTTTGTGAGAAGTGTGTGTGAATATGAGCAGCAAAACGACTTAATTCTTGTCACATTATAAAGAAGAAGAGAGTGCGCTGTATTAAACCATTTTTAACATTGCAGCGTGACGAAAGTGCTGTATCCATTGCGAATGCTAAGTTTACCAGAACGAGCTGTCCCGTGTCGGAATTTCTTCTGAGCATGCGTGGCACTTTGTGCGTCGGAACAGGCCACACGCGGTCGGAATTGACGCGATCGGATTTTGTTGTCGTTAAATTTTATCTCCTGCTCTCCAACTTTGTGTGTTGGAAAATCCGATGGAAAATGTCCGATGGCGCCCACACACGGTCGGAATTTCCGACAACACGCTCTGATCGGACATTGTTCATCGGATAATCCGACCGTGTGTACGGGGCAATAGAGGGTCTTGGGGGTGACCAAAAAATCCACCAGGCTCAATAAAAAACAAATAGACAGGTCCTTGATGATGCCCTGGAGGAGGGGTGAAACGTGTTGACGTATTTCCGGTTTTTTAACCACTGACACCACTTCCTCCCTCCGTGGAATGCACGCCGACCCGCGGCAAAATCAGATGAGCTCATTCTCTGTCCTACGCCTGTTATTATTAGAAATCTCGTGAGTAATACTTATGATTGTGCAATATATCTGATTTCTAACAGTACTTTACTATCAGCCTCTTTTTGTTTTTTATTAAACCTGGTGGATTTTTTGGTCACCCCCAAGACCCTCTATGTTTGGAGATCCTGCTGAGGAGTCCTAGAGTTCCACCCTACCAACACCAGATCGCAGCATGTTTGACCCCTTGACTACAAAGCTGAGGGTCCATTGTTTCTGGTGAGTGGGGACACAAGAGCGGAGGGTGGTATATGGCACAGCAATTTCATATGAAGCACTTCAGCACTTTCTACTTATTTGGAGCACCTTAGCACGTTGCAAGAGACTGTGTTACATATTGATTATGTTTTGTTGTTGTTTATCACAAATATATCACAACTGTAAGAGCTGTATTGATTTTTATTTGAAGCCAACACAGGTTCACTTTAAAAAGGGAAAGTAAATCCCTTAGCATACCACCCTGACTATTTTGGAAACATCCATTTTTTTTCTAAATGTTTCAATATGGTCTTTTACACAGAAGCAACTTTCCATATTTTACAATCTCAGGAATTTTCTTTTGTCTGGATCAAGAGAACTTGCACTTCATTTTCTGCATATCTGTTTGCAAACTAGATCATAAAAGCAGCAAGATTGGATTTACACCATACACAGTCTACAACAAGGCTTATCTGAGCATGCCCTTGTCCTTCACGTTATGCTTTTCTTCTCATGGTAAAAAGTAAACCTCTGTGCTTAATGACCTGTATCAAATATAAGTTACATCTGACACAAGCGAAGAGAAAAAAATATTTCTTAACAACTGCATGTCAAAGAAAACTTCTTCCCTTCAACTCTTTCAGGATCATAAACTCACAAGTGGATTCACAGCGGCATCAGCTGGCCAGACGGAGAACTGCTTGTCACTGCTATGTAATGTCTTGATCTCTTTCATTAAAACTGTCTTAATCAATGCATTCACATACGTAAGTGCCATTAGGGCATAATGTGCTGCTTGGATCCCCAGAGGGAAGATTTAACTTCTCTGTCATTAAAATGTTAGCAGTTGTGTTTTCATTTTATGTCCTCTGTGACATTAAACCATAATCATATTTACTGTATTCAATATGCTTATCTAAGTGCTGGAAAATACAGCTGAATGGAATGGCATAATATGTATAGATAGTATAACTCAGTTATATTAAAATGTTGTTTCAGAGGAGTGTTGTGGAATTAGAGGCCTGTATCGAGCTCACAGGAGAAATATTGAATAATTATGTGGTGGCCGATTTAATTACTTAACTGGTTTGTATTCTTCCCTTGAAATTCAGCTTATCTGTATTACTTGGTACAAATGACTCAAACTCAGAAAGTTTGATAGGACAAAATAAAAGTGATGTCATTAACTAGACTTAATGGCCTTTCAAGTCAATTTGCAAAGCCATAAGAGTTACAGTGTTCATTATTTACCAAATGATAATTTTCTCATAACATTTTTAACCACTTCAATACCTGACGCTTTTAGGCCCGTCCTGCCCAGGCCAATTTTCAACTTTCAGCACTGTCGAACTTTGAATGACAATTGTGTGGACATGCAACTGTACCCACATGACATGTTTATTCTTTTGTTCACACAAATAGAGCTTTCTTTTGGTGTTTTTTAATCACCACTGTTTTTGTTATTTTTTGTTAAATTAACTAAAAACTTGTTTTTCTTCGTTTCTGTTATAAAATTTTGCAAATAAATCATTTGTGTCAACTGTATAAAAAAGGATCCTGCAAGCCACCACTAACCAGATGCTAAAATAAATAAGTAAAAAAGCTGCTAACGCTGCTAAAGCTGCTAACGTTAAACACGTCACATAAATCGTGCAAGGATAAATTAATTAAATATATATGTTAATTTGACGTTTACAGGCATATTATAAGCTCAGCATTAAGAGGCAGGAATTTGATTGGAACTTTCTGGCAGAAAAAATATAAAACACTCCTAAACATGCCTAAACATGTGTACAAAAATGCTCCGTATGAGCGTTTTTTTTTTTTTCTGCCAAGGGAACTGACGTTTTTTTAAGCCCAGTAGTGTGCATGGAGTTTTTAAGTAAAACTGAAGATATTTGTTTTTAGTTTTGGATAGAGTGGAAAGGGATTAGAACATCTGCGTCTGTGTCCCTGATAGGGATATTCACCCTTTCCATTTGTCCTGGTGACTATCATCCCTAAAAGTGAAGGAAAATACCAGATTTAGAGTGGTCAGCTGAAAAAAGGGAAATCTTCCAAATGGTGAAACTAGTTCTGGTGGCTCCAGGGATTTCGTCTCAATTCCTGTTGTTGCTTTGGGACAGGAAATGAAAGGAAATCTCCCCAATAGGGCACAGATGGCAAAAAAATATGACAGGGGTGAGAAACCCTCTGTTAATCTATTCAAAGTGAAAAAAAAACACATTTTCAATACACACTGAAATCCCAGCTGTACAGGAGGGAGAAAAATTAAGGATGAATAGCACCACCATGCACCAACATGCACAGCACACTAATTACCAAATTGCACTAATGCACATATTCATGCAGAGCAACAGTGTTAACTGAGATTCTGAGATTATTGAAATCAAAGGTGACCAGGTAACCAACATTTTCAAAATGAGGTCAGCAATAGACTACATATACAATAGACTAGATAGACTACAAAGGGAAGGGAAGAAAGCGCTAAACCGGCATAGTGTAGCACAATTTATTAAGTAAAATACCATATAACACAAATAGAATTCACAAGCGAGTGAAGGGGGAGAGAGAGGATGACAGTCCGCAGTGGATTGTATTGAGCTGGGAGATGTGTGGTAGTCCTTGGTGGATAGGAAAAGCGGCTGTGGTGGGGAGCGAGATGAGCATAGTGAGAGGCACTGTCAGTCCAAACGCAGTGTGAGCCAATTGGGACGCGTTTCGGAGGCGTTGTTAAGCTTCTGAAACGCGTCCCGATTGGCTCACACAGCGGTTGGACTGACAGCTCCTCTCATTACTCTAGCTGGACACATCGTCTTTGGGTGGACATCCGATATCTGATATACCATCACGGCCACACAGGACAGCCTGACACCGGTCTCCCTGCATGGACTCCAGGCTCATCTTGCTCCTCAACACAGTCGGCTTTCTTCTCCACCAAGGACTACCACACAGCTCCCAGCTCACCCGCTTGTGAGTTCTGTTTGTTTTATATGGTATTTTACTTAATAAATTGTGCTAAACTATGCCGGTTTGGCGCTTTCATCCCTTCCCTTCCTATTCATTCCCTTCCTTCTTTACAGATTGTGGATTTCCAGCCCACAAATGAAAGCAGCCTTGCCAGCACCACAGTGTCAGCCATTTTCTACTAAATGACATTTTTGTTTCTATACCTCTGGGAATATGTATCTTTCAACACCTCTTTTTCAACCTGGTATATGACATTTTATCACTATAAGATGAGAACAGTGTCAGCGCTGTAGTGTTTTTTGGTAATAACAGAATACATATTGTCCTCATGGTCAGTTTCCTTTAAAGGCATAGTTCATCTTTACAAAAAAAAAAAAAAACTGCCTATGCAGATATGGGACATCAGTGGATAAGAACAAACTATATGCAGCTTTGATCAAAATAAATTAATTAATTAAAATAAAACCCTTGCTATAGGTTTAGGCCATTTACGTACCTCATGAAGCCTGACTGAAAAACTTTTAGGAAGTTGCTAAGAGAAGCCTAATGTTACTGCTCGCCTCTACCATCATAGAAGTGAGCCCTTTCTCTGATTGAAACCCCTCATGTGTGCTTTCTCTTACCTGATGCAGTAGCCCTGAGCTCAGCATTTAAGAGCTCACTCGTGTGATGGTGGAGGTGAACAGTAACTGCTGGGTGTCTCTTAGCAACATCCTTAGCAATGTTCAGGGAGTTTTCTAGTCAGGCTTCATGAGGTACATTAATGGCCTTCACCAATAGCAAGAGAATTAATCAAATGTGGTCAAAGCTGCACAGTTTTTCTTTTTTATCTACAGATGACCCTTATCTGCATAGTCAGTTTTTTGGTAAAGGTGAACTAACCCTTTAAGAAAACCTTCAACATTAATACATATCTTGTAAAAACAGGTTTCCAATATGAATGGTTGATTAACTGTTTATACATTGCCTAAAGTATGAAAAATATGTATTCAGCTACATATGTATGCTAATTCATTCTGTTAGCTGCAAATAAATTCATCATATGGTTAAACCTAAAAACTTTTTTTCACGTTAGTGTGGATGAGTCATGTATGATTAAATGTTTGACAAGTAGCACTGTAAGGTATATTAATGATGCCTTTACACTAGAATGCATATGATAATCTTCAAGAATATTTTTACACCTTAAGGTAAAATGTACAGTGTTTGCATATCTACTGTACATATATATGTTAATGGTTGCATATTTATCCAAAATATTATTTTAATATTCATTGCATGTGCTTTTTATGAATGGTGTGTGTGTATTTACTTATTCTTCCAAAAAACAGACAAATGACACACATGCAATAATTTCAAATATAGAACAAAGTTTAATACTGTATATGGGACAGGTAACCGAGTTCATGGCAATGAAGTCACGGGTCTAGGAAATGGTATAATTTGAGTTACTGCACAACAGTTTTAATCTGGTCTGCCCAACCTTAGGGCTTCTGCTGATAGGCTTGATAGTACAAGCCCTGGCAAAAAGTATGGAATCACCACTCATGGAAAATGTTCTTTCAATACTTTAATTGTGTAGAAAACAAAACTAATCACACACATGCCTCAAAACTATTAATTTAACATTCCAACCTTTTGGCTTTATGAAACACTTAAAAAAATAAAAACGGTAGTCAATTGCAACTGTTTTTGCAGATCAAGCAGAGGATAAAAATATGGAATCACTCAATTCTGAGAAAAATATTATGGAATCACCATGTACTCCGCAGTTCTAAAACAAACATCTGCATCAGATTACATCTGCTAATTAGTCTGCAAGTAAAAAAGAGTGCTTGCACACCTTGGTGAGCTGCTGCACCAACCTGATTGATATGAATCATGTTGACACGAGAGAAGCCAGTTGAAACAAAGGGAAGGATTATAAAACTTCTTCAAGAAGGTAAATCATCACAGAATGTTGCAAAAGATGTTAGTTGTTCCCAGTCAGTCATGTCTAAAATCTGGACCAATCACTAGAAAAGCTGGGTATATCATCACAGGATGGTACTGTGAGTGAACATTTTCATGAGACAACACTGAAGAACTGACACTTTGCTGCAATGTATAGTGAGTGCTCAGCTTGTATAATGCCCCGTACACACGGTCTGATTTTCCGACGGAAAATGTGTAATAGGACCTTGTTGTCGGAAATTTCGACCGTGTGTGGGCTCCATCACACATTTTCCATCGGATTTTCCGACACACAAAGTTTGAGAGCAGGCTATAAAATTTCCGTTGTAGGAATTTCCGATCGTGTGTACACAAATCCGACACACAAAGTACCACGCATGCTCAGAATAAATAAAGAGATGAAAGCTATTGGCTTCGACGTGTTGCCAGCCATCCATAGACTTGCTGAGACCTGCAGTCCTCCTCCGCTCTTCTCATCCAGAGACATGCTTAAACGCATACATGCAGTCCTTCATGTGAGTGGATATTGCTTTTTATAATAAATGATTTATTGATATATATTCAGAAGCGCCCCTCTCCTTGTTTTTTTCTCAGTTTTCTGTGGATCCTGCTTTTGGTCCTCTCGGTGGCAGCCCTGACAGACTCTTCCACTTATATATATTGTATATATATATATATATATATATATATATATATATATATATATATTCTCGACCCCCCTCCCTCCCTCCTGGACTATTAAGGAACACTTTACAGAGGTACTGTTGCATTGCGCCTGTTTTACTTGTCTAACAGTCGGGAGGACAAGAGAGGCATGCCTGAGAGAACTGGGAGATTGCAGTTAAGATGGGAGCAGAACCAGAAGAGAGGACTGTGGAAAAGGCAGTGGAAAGAGGTCATTGCAGCCAGGCTGGCTGGCAGGGCCTGAAGAGAGATATCTGGGAGTGGTAGCTGAATAGAGGATAGCTAACACCAGAACTATTTCTACACCACAGGGGCCCGGGGTCCCTGCCCGCAAAAAGACATCTCATTGAGGCCTGGCTGAAGCAGTGTCAGGCCTACCCATGTGGTGCTAGCTAGCTTGGAGGAGTAACAGTCTGCAGCAAGTGAAAGTGCTGGAGGAGGAACAGTATGCAACAAGTTGAGTGCTGGAGGAGGAATATTCTGCAAGCAAGAAAAGTGCTGGAGGAGACTGAAGTAGTAATATATACAGGGAGTGTACATAATTTGTCCCAATTGATTGTTCCAAATTTCACCAATTGATTGATCTAAAATTCGCCAATTGATTGTTCGAAAATTCCTAAACATTACATAATTCCCAAATCCCCATCCAAGTTTAATCCCCTCAAAAAAACAAAGCTATGGACTGGTCTGTGTCTTTGAAAGACTGAGGTATGGATGTCGGGCTGGGCAGGGTGACAGGTGAACCACAACATTCAGCAACCCCTACAGGGACATGGCTACACATCTTCCCATAAACTCTGACCAGCTTCCCGTTCCCTGCTGAAGAAAAGCATCCCCACAACATGATGCTGCCACCACCATGTTTCATGGTGGGGATGGTGTGTTAGAGGTGATGTGCAGTGTTAGTTTTCCGTCACACATAGCGTTTTCTTTTTGGGCCAAAACGTTCCACTTTGGTCTCACCTGACCAGAGTACCTTCTTCCACATGTTTGCTGTGTCCCCCACATGACTTATTGCAAACTGAAAATGGGACTTCTTATAGCTTTCTATCAACAATGGCTTTCTTCTTGCCACTCTTCCATAAAGCCTGGATTTGTGGAGTGCGTGACTAATAGTTGTCCTGTGGACAGATTCTCCCACCTGAGTTGTGGATTTCTGCAGCTCCTCCAGAGTTACCATGGGCCTCTTGGCTGCTTCTCTGATTATTGCTCTCCTTGCCCAGCCTGGATGATGGATTGAACAGTGCTCTGTGAGATGTTTAAAGCTTGGAATATTTTTTTATAACCTAACTCTGCTTTAAACTTCTCCACAACTTTATCCCTGACCTGTCTGGTGTGTTCCTTGGCCTTCATAATGCTGTTTGTTCACTAAGGTTCTCTAACAAACCTCCGAGGGCTTCACAGAACAGCTGTATTTATACTGAGATTAAATTACACACAGGTGGACTCTATTTACTAATTAGGTGACTTCTGAAGGCAATTGGTTCCACTAGATTTTAGTTAGGGGTTTTAGAGTAAAGGGGGCTGAATACAAATGCATGCCTCACTTTCAGATATTTATTTGTAAATAATTTTGAAAACAATTTATCATTTCCTTCCACTTCACAAATTTGTGCCACTTTGTGCTGATCTATCACGGGAGTCTCCAAACTGCGGGCAAGGGACCATATGCGGCTCTTTGGTTGCCTTTATCTGGCCTTTGGGGCACTATTCATCCCACTGATATGATACATGATTCTGCCCTCTGACACCAAAAATAGGGCATAATTCTTGCCATTGAAATCAACAATGGGGTACCATTTCTACCAGTGACACCAACAATGGGGTACTATTATCCCCCCCTCTAATACCAAAGATAGGGGAACTGTTTACTCCCACTAATGCCAGAAAATTTTTCTAATCCCACTTGCCACAGTCCAGCCCCTCTAAATTCTGAAGAACAGTAAACTGGCCCTTTGTTTAGAAAGTTTGGAGACCCCTGGTCTATCATACAAAAACCCAACATATATAAATACGTAAATACATTTACGTTTTTGGTTATAACATGACAAAATGTGGAAAATTTTAAGTGGTATGAATACTTTTCCAAGGCACTGTAGAATAGATTTATCCTATATGATCATGTACATATTCACCAGTAAAACAGAACAAAACAGAGGTGATCGTAACAAAGGAATGTTGCTTTGGGCACCAAAGACTATATGTATACAAGCTCTGGTGATGTTAACGAGATACACATATTTATATATGCATAAGAATTCAGTCCTGCATAAGAATCTTGTTTTGTAGAAAAACAATGGTTTTAGCGCCTTTATATACTGTCTTTGTAAAAAAGTTTATAGTAGCAGGCTTATTACACAACTATGGCTTTTAAAATATCAGGGCAGATAACACAAAAATATCAACTATTGCTCTGAAAACAGTCTGGAGCACCTACCAGTACTCTAGGCATAACAATTATCACCCTATTTTGTATCATTTAAAAAATACATTATTTTCTTCTTTATGCCATGAAGAGGAATTTATCATTATGTACCAAAATCTACAAACTGGAATTATTAAAATAATAAAATAAAAACTATTTCTGGTTTCTTACAAAACTTAGACAATTATAGTGTGATATGTGTTATGGGAAAGCTCTAATGTGGTGTATTATATTATGCAGTCGTGTGGTTACCCCACATGCTGTTCACCATTGTAAATCTTTTGTCATGTAATAATAGCAACCACAGTCTTGGGTCTAGCCTTTTTCTTTAAATATCATAATTCTCCATACGTCTACGAGAACATTTGAAGCAGTGTATGACTTTTGCTTTGGAATAGGGTCATATAGCTCAGCACATTTCTGGTTTTATGTAACATAGCCGCATAATGTTCACTATCCTGCTGCTTTTACAACTCACACAGCCCAAAATAGACCCTGAGTGATAAAGAACCTCACACTGTGCGGTATAAAAAAGGGTACAATTTAAAAGAGGTGAGCTTGTGTTAATTACGCTTGTTATGTTGGTTCAAAAGTCTAATTATACTCATTCTGCTGCTTTTAAAATGCCCATGTGGTCGGTCTGTCTTCGAGATTTGGCTGACACACAAATAATCTGGCACAAAATGTGGAACAGGCATTACCTGTGTCCCTCTGGCAGGAAGCATGTAATGGAATTAATGGAACATTTTCTATTCACCTGTGCCCATACAGGTATTTTTATATACCGCATGGTTTGGCAGCCCTTTCTTAGCTTAGGAACTTTCTTTTTTTTGTGACTACTTTCCTGGAATTATTTAGCACATATGAAAGCATTTATAGGTAAAATGGATATATTTTGTATAACTCTCTGTTTTAAAATGGATTATGCATTTTTTGTGTAAACTATAGATACAGTGTTTGTGCATTTCAGAAGGTTAATTAAATGTTGCACCGCAGTAACAATCAGCTAAATAGGGAATTTCGTTTAAAAAAAAAAGTCACAAGAATAGATGCTAATCTGTATTTTTGAATGCACTATTCAGCAGAAATATTATTAATTCACACAAAGGTGTAACTACAGACAGTGCCATGCTGTGCCCACTCATGGAGGCACGGTGAGTTGCAGCACTGAGGTCAGAGTGTACATACCGGAGCCTGATAAATGTGCAGGAGACGCGCTCTTGCTCTCTGCCTGGGGTTCTCGGCTCTTGATTGGATAGATTGATAACAGCGCAGCCATTGGCTCCCGCTGCTGTCAATCAAATGCAACGATGCAGGCTCTGGGGGGGGCAGGGCCGAGTTAAGCATTCTGTGTCTATGGAGCGAGACTGGAGCACGCCTGCATGGTAACCCCCTGGGAGAGCTTCTTCTAGGGGGTTTACACATGCCAGGAGGGGCCACGAGCGCCGCCGGGGGACCCTAAAAGAGGATGTTCAGGGTTACTCTGTGCAAAGCGAACTGCACAGCAGAGGTAAGTATGATACGTTTGTTATTTTAAACAAAAAAAACAAGGGTTTAGTAACCCTTTAAGCAATGTTGAGCCTGTACTTTTAACACTTTTTTGTACAGGGGGGAGGATGGCAGCAAAAATAATCGTCTTTCACAGCACCCGCCCCAGGGATTGCTTTAACCACTTGATCTCTGGAAGGTTTAACTCCCTTCGTTACCTGGGAATTTTTTGCTATTCAGCACTGTGCTACTTTAACTAGCAATTGCGCTGTCATGCAACAATGTACCCAAAGGAAAAGCTTTCTTTTGGTATTTAGTTACTACCGTTTTTTTTTTTTTTTTTTTGTTTGCTTGTTTGTTTATTCTTAATACAGAAAATTTTAAATAAAAACATGTTTTCTTAGTCTCTGTTATAAAATATTGCAAACAAATAATCTTTCTTCATAGTATAGGCCAAAATGTATTCTGCTACATTTCTTTGGTTAAAAAAAAACCATATCTGCATATATTATTTAGTCTGTGTGAAAGAGTCAAACTATGGTATATATTGTACATTTGAAAACTGAATAATCCTGATGTGCTGACGCCTATCTAATTTCTTGATGCCCTAAAATGCCATGACCGTACAAATACTCCCCAAATGACCTCTTTTTGGAAAATAGACAGTCCAAGGTATTTAGTAAAAGGCATGGCAAGTTTTTTTAAGTTGTAATTTTCTGTCACAATTTTTTAGAAATTTAAGAAATTAAATAAAATTTTTTTTTTTCACAATTTGTGAATTCATTATATGACTGGTGTGGTGGTGATCCAGGATACTGACTGATGACAGAATGTAAAAAAAAAAAAAAAAATACCATTTTTTTTTTCTTTTCTTTTTAAGATTAAGATTCTTAAGATTTTTTTTTTCTATATTTTTTTTATTTACATACTCTCATCAGAGTAGTTCAGTGTCAGCATAGTGGGGGGCTGATCAGGATTTTTTTTGCACTGTGGTTTCTTGTTACAGTGATGATCACTGTAACAGCAATCATTTGAATTGTCATGAATGGCTTTCATTCTTGACTTGTTTACTATTGTGATGCTGTCACATGGTACAGGGTGCTGTGATTGGCCCAGGTACCATGTGATCACTGGTGACCAATCACAGATCACACACAGTAGTAAACAATGATGTTATGAATGGATTTTATTCATGACTGTTGTTTACTGGGTCTCATGTGATCGCACAGCGGTCACATGGTACCTGGGCCTCTCACAGCAGCCCAATACCGAGCATGCAAATCATGCTGCTGCGCATACCAGGGGGTACGCCAGTGCACATGAGCTGGGTAAAGTATGTGATACGTCAATGTGCAGTAAAATTACTGTTGACTAGTCGGGAACTGGTTAAATACAGAGCATGGCTGCCCCAGAGCAAAAGGGGCCCTCAAACTTTTTCCTTCTGTGGTACCTGGCAGTGTCAACTCTGACAGGAATGTTATTAAACCTAACTTAAAGTATACCCAAATCAAGGACAGGCAGCAGAAGAGCCGTTAGCATAGTTAGGACTGTACTGTGGATTCAGCACTGTGTACATAAGCTGTCATTGGAGGCAGCATTGTGTAGCCTTTCTGTTGGCTCTTTAGGCTGTGCAGCAGAACATTCCTCTGTGCTCCCTCCCTGCTGTTGGTGAACAGTGTAGGTATTTAAAAGTGTCTTCAACACAGGACGAGCTGGGGACAATTTGATGGAGACTGGAAGGAAGGACTGTGATTGGCTGTAAAAGCAGCCTAGGGGAAAGCCAACTAAGCAGCAAGCAGCAGCTAACCCTACCCACCAGGCTCAAAGGAAAAGGGAAGGAGAGCCCATGTTGTGTAAACACAAAGGCTAAGGACTAAGAGAGGTAGGACTGCTGGGCTGCCATACAGTGCTAGGAGCCTAGAGGGTCCCTTTACCTAGATGCCCAGTAGCAGTCCACTGGTGCTGTGATACACTGGGGAGATCCATAAAGAGCCTGGACCAATGTGCAGAGCTGCTGGATTGAGTTTGACAAAAACTGTGCTACTGAGAGATGTGAGTACAGAGATGCTGTGTTGATCTCCCCAATGACTTTGTTGCAGTTCCAAAAAAAAATAAAAACTGTGTTTGAATCTGTCATGGGTATTAAAGGTGAACCTACACAAACAAAAAAAATGTGCCCTTCTAAATCCATACCAGACCCTTATCTGAGCATGGAGCCTAGAAGACCAAGAAATTGGAAAGAGGAGGCCAGAGTGCCTATTTGACTGGCTATTAAATGAGAGCGCAACTTTAACTAATATTGTAACAGGATGCATATGTGGATGAATGATCAGACAGAGGGTAGATTTAAAGTGGCCTTTAATAAACAAGTGCAGAATAGGATTAAAAATGGAAACAGGTTTAAAATGGCAAAAGGGTGTTCATAAAGTGCAGTACAATGCTAAACAGATTATGAAGCTATACAAACAGGAGCTAATAAAAGCAAGGCCAGGATACACAAACAGCTGGAGAAATCTCTGTGCTGGCACCACAGGCCAGCAGCTGGAGGAGTCCCAGGACTGGTACTGCAGGTGGGTGGCTGGAGACAAAGGCCATGCCACATGAAGTGCAGTACTTTGGTAGCAATTGAAGCAGTGCTCCTCACTGTGGCTGGTATTCCCGTAGAACCCCTGTTGCCCACACTCTGAAATTAACAGTGGTGGACTGTGAACCTGGTTTCAGATTACAACACCAGTGCTGCCATACTGGGTGCAGTTTCCCTGAGCTGCAAAGGGTGGGAAACAGGGAAATATATTTTCTGACATGATCTGTAGCCCAGGGGCTTGTGGAAACCCATGGGGAATACAGGAAAATAAGATTAAAGAGCCTGTACCGGCATCTGAGCATGTTGGGGTTGGTTTACTAAAACTGGAGCATGCAAAATCTCATGCATCTGTGCATGGTAGTCAGTCAGTCTCTAAATTCAGTTTGTTCAATTAAGAATTACCCAAAAAAAACTTGAAGCTGATTGGTTTCTATGCACAATTGTGCCAGATTTTGCACTCTCCAGTTATAGTAAATCATCCTCAGAGATTCAGGGACACATCACTACAATATCACGCGAAAGGTTCACTTTAACTAGGCCTTGAACCTAAGTGTGCCAAGAGCACCTAAGACTGTGCTAAAATAAATGTAAAAATAAAGCACCAAATTTGTTATAATTCACCTTTTGATTGTGCAGCATTATCTCTATAGAAAGTAAAATAATGAGGCTGTTTGCCAAGAGCAAGGTACATTTCAGTACATATATATTTTTTATGCATCTGTATAATTTTCAGTTCACAAATGACCTTAGTTTCTTCAAGAGCCCTTAATGGGCCAGACCCAGCCACACTACCTCTCCCTGTAATACAACTGGCAGAAAAATACAAAGAACAGCCTTCTGGCCCATCTGCTTCCTACAAAATTAGGAAATCTGTTGTATAGCATTGGGCTTTTAAGAGCTAATGAACACAAAATATGAGGGAAGGTTTTATAGCTGTAGCCATATGCTTAATTATAATTCACAACATGTATTATTTAATATTATGGAGTTTATAATAACACAAAAGAGCATAGGGACATGTCAGTCTTACAGAGTAAGCAAATACTTTTGGAGACAAATAAATGAATGGCCAATTGCATTATGCAAAACTTTATCTCAGTAGACCACAGTTCGGTGTTGAAAGGCAACACTCCAAGAACATTTCGGCCCATGATAATGCAGCGTTGTAAATAACAAACAAATCAATTCTTCATTTCTCTTCATAATGTAATACTTGTGTATGTTGAATAATGCACTGAGTACCGCTGTGTCAATTACACCTATATTGATCTTGTTCTACAATACATGCTTGGCACTAAACCCAAGTCTTTTTCTAAGAACAAGATAACCATCCAGCTGTGCCTGTCTCTGTAAACATTCAAAATCACGTAAATGGTGTTTTTTTTTTTTTATATAACTAAAACACATTTTATGCCAGTACATCTGTGAGTCTCCCTAGAAATGCAGAGATGATCCAGCTGTTAGGGGCCAAGAGTGTAAACAGAATCGAGTAAAACTTTTCAATGCATACTTGTGCCCTTGAGTACAATGGTCTTTTATCAACCCTTCCTACTACAAGATACTAACACTAATAAGATCAGGTATCAATTGCAGAAGACATACTGAACCTGGGGGCAAAACGGCCAAAAGAAACAGCACCCCCAATTTGCAGTAGTTTACTTAGAAGAGAAGATAGCAGGCCACATTCTATTCTGCTAGCAGTTCAGTTGTAGATATGCAGATCCAGAGAGGGTAAAGTTGACATATACATTACACTGTGCCACCAACAAAAGAAGAAATAATAGACAGGACAAGGGCAGAATCAATGGAACTTAGAAGGATGGGACTGGTAAGCAGAGGGTCAATCTGGAACTTTTAGCTATATATCAGAATGAATTGCTCTTAGACATGTGCTGTTCATTTGGTTCTGAATTGAAATTCAGATGAAGTTTTCGAGATTCGGATGTATCTGAATCTCCGTATAACAATAGAAATGAATTTCCACAAATCCAAAATAAATTATAACGAAACAACAAATTTCATTTGTTTCATTCTGTTGTTTGAAGCATAAGAAAAAAGCGAATGATCCAAATTGATTTGTGAATAGCTGGTTGTTAAGAAGTGGGTGGCTGCCCGGTTCCCTGCTGACATGTGAAGAAGAAACAAAAGAAGAGCCAGCACTAGAAATATTTAAAAAAAACAGCGTGGGGGTCCCCCCCAATCCATACCAGGCCCTTCGGGTCTAAATGGTTTAGGGTCTTTAGTCTTTAAATGATTTAGGGTCCACCCCAAAATCCACACTAGACCCTTATCCCAGCATGCAGCCCGGCAGGCCAGGAAAGGGGGAGACAAGCGACTGCCATGCCCTCCTGAACCATACCAGGCCACATTCCCTCAACATGGGGGATGCTTTGGGGGAGGGGGCTCCCCCCAAAGCAGCTTGTTCCCATGATGATGAGGTCATGGGCATCTGCCCCACAACCCTACCCCGGTGGTTGTGGTGGTGCAGGGCATAGCTCATCAGAATCTGGAAGCCCCATTTAAGAAAGGGGCTCCCTAATCCCCCCCCCCATGTGAATAGTACCCCTTCTCATTCACCAAAAAAAATTGAAAAGTCAACTGAACTGCTAGCAGAACAGGATGACTTCACTGGGCCACCATGTTTTCTTACCACCGGGGAAGAAGCATCTGTCATTCATCGAGTGTCTCTGGACAGGACCAGTTCGGAGTGCAGCGGGATTTTTTTTGTGCAGTTTGGCAACCAGCGTTCATCGTGATTGACATTGAACTTACATTTGGGGAGATGTTCATTTCGGATAAGCGTCTGGTATGGATTTTGTGGGGAACCCACACCATTTTTTCTTTCTAATTCCGGCTCTTTTGTTTACATTCTGCTGTCAGCAGGAAACCAACAGAAGCAGGTCTCATGGCTGGCTTCTGTCCGAACGGGCATGCTGCATCTGATCAGTGTCTGAACAGTGCTTGCAGCCAATGGCTGTCAGCGAGTAAGGGGGGGGTGAGGGTAGGCAGATGGTGACGGTACTTTTCTCAGTGTTTCCCGTTAACTTGTTGGGCGCCAAGTTCTGGGTCACACTCCCAGAGCTGTCTTCTCTGACGTACCTCTGTTTCTACATGGGTCAAGACATTATGCAGCATACATGCCTGCTGGTTGGATTTCCGATCCACTGCTTCTCTAGACAGGGATCCCCGTCAAGAATACAGAGGGAGTTCTCAGAACCCTACCAGAGATTGGCTGGCTGGGCTTTCAAAAAGGATCATCTGACTCCTAGAGGGCTCCCCCCCTCCCTCCCCTGGGGTGGGTTCTTTAGGCTACACCAGGTGGTGTCCGGGGGCCACTCATCCTAGCACAGGGGTAACACATCACCCAAAGGCATGCTCACCAATGCCCGGGACCAGACAAGGGCCATGGTCATGTGAAGAATCATACATTAAGGCAATGACGTAATTTAACCGGGTACCATCCAATGACTGGTCGCTGCTTGCTCCTGTGGTTACTTATCCTCCTCTCAGACTCACAGGCTAACCTTGCATTGCAGTGATGTTTCACAGAGCCCAATGTGCTACTTCAGACGATGGTTCCTTGGAAAGATGCCAGGACCCCACATGCACCCCTTGAGTAACTTCAGACCAGGCCTTGAGCAGTTGAAACAACTTCAATGAGCTTTTGGCAGAACGTGTACAACATGCAGTAATGTCCTTTTTCCAACTAAACTTAACTGTGGCTGCCCAGGTATCTGTACAGGTATCTCTGGGGAAGAGTCCAGACTGGTGATAACTCTAGCAGTTAAGCTGACCAGAAAGCTCCTTAAGGCATAGTTCTGAGTTCCTGTGCACGCATCCTTGGTCCGTTCTAGGTTCCCCTGTAGGATCTTCCCTTTTATATCTCATTGGAGGGAGGTTGGACCCCACAGGAAAGCCAGAGAAAAGACGGTGTAAATATTAACCCCTTACCTCCCAACCTTGGCCGCCGTACAGGCTAACTGAATCCAAGCAGGCAATCTGCCTACAAGTCCTAATCAGAGTGTCCTGGCAGAGGGGGGGGTTGGATGATCCCCCTGTCAGAACACAATATCATAGCAGGGCAGATTGCTGTACTACCATCACTTGTGTTAGTACAGCAATCTGTCAGTTTTTTTCCTTCAGCCTGCTGGGTTGAATGAAAAAAAAACTATAGTGTGTACCAAGCTTTAAGAATAGTGAAAGGGTTAGCATTTTCTTTATTTATCAGTAAGCCATTGATTACCATTCCTTTACTGACATATTGATCACATGGATTTGTTTTAAAACAAATAATGTGTCAGGGTTACAGTAAAGATCAGCATAAGGGTTAGCATTAGGGTAAGGGTTTGGTCAATTGATAACCACATTATTGCTGCTGAGACCAAAAATTAAATAATGTGTAACTAATGAATATGCAAAGTGGTAAAATGTATTTATTCTTTCATTTGTTTTAATTTATGTATGCTTTCTGCCTATAAATATTATTATACAGAATTTATATAGCGCCAACAGTTTTGTATATTTTTTATTTTAATTAATGTCCATGTGACCCAAAATGTCCTCTTAAACCACATGACCAAGTTTCTTTTTATTTTTTATATTATTTGTTACCAGTTATCTGACAACGAAAAAATGTCTGCCCTTTGATGTGATGTCATCAGCCCCAGCAGACTCACATAATTGACAATTCATAGCAACCTTTTTCAACAAGGGTGCCCAGGTGCCTTTAGGTTTCTTCACAGGTGCCTTGGCAAAATGCCTAAAAGTTGCCCAAAACTTGTATACAAGCTCACGAGTGGATGAAGCCTGCCTTTCAGCTACACAAAGCCACAGGTTTTCATTGTGCATCCTTCCAGCTGCCAGCATCCTAACAACCAATCACGTCATTGTATCATGAAGAGGACATCAGGCTCCTGCAGGGCATCCTTGTTTATCTGCTTATGTATTTGCTTTGGAAGAATAAATTACCTCTGATGTTGGGTGTCCAACATGTGTGGGTGTTGCTGCGTTATGTAAAACTATTTGTTTTGTCTTTTACATAATAATTTATATATCCCCCCAACAGCTACATAAAAGGTTATGTTGGGCAGGGAGGGGAGGGGCAGAAGCTGGGGGAAAAAAGAGAGTAATTAGACACTCCCAGAAGAGGAGGGGGCTATGACATGCAATGGGGCAGGGGGTTGTGATAGGGAATTGACTGCCCAGTAGTAGTCAGATTTTCTAGTAAACTCAAAGGCACATCGAAAGTGAATAATAAGTCTTATAGAAAGGGGAAAAAAAAAACTGAGTAAGCATTTGAAAATACTTGGGTTTTCTGTGCTTTTACCTGCAATTTGTTTAGTTGATCACAAGATCTCTTTAAAGGCCTGGATTGTCATCCCCCAAAAAATAACAGCTTTTATTGCTGATAACAGAAATACTTTTCGGTATACAAATGGTTAATCGGTAACATTTTTAATTCACCCAACCAGTCACTGTTACTTTCCTACTATGTACAACCTAATTAAACCCACTAATTTTTACTTTACATAATTAAGCTGGCAAGAAGAGATGCTAACTTGCAAATTAATGTGCTGCAAAGTATGGGCCCTAACTTAATCCTATATAGTCGTTTTAATTTTGTTTCACTGTTGTTTACAGTGTTCTTCCAAGCTGGGCTCATAGAATGTGAATCTGCCTCCAGAGAGAGAGAGCACTTCAAATACAGCTAGAGAACTCATTTTTAATCCAAGCATGTCCCCCTGCCTATAACGTTCTGCTGAAAATACAATACAAGAGTTTCAGCAACAGTAAGGTCAAAGGAATTATCTCAATATATAGAGCATTTCAGTACATGTCAATCTGCTAATACCATTAGGCTTTCTGTAGCAACTCTTGGGGCTGCATGTCTTGTTTGCGGAATGCAGTATTTCAGTAATCACTCAGAGCATCACTGTAATATAAAACAATCTAATGCAGTTATTGATTTTATGTGAAATTGCAGAGTGTTAACATACAAGTCAATATATTGACTATGTTTAATTGTAAAGGCAACGGAGATGCTCTCTATCACATCCAATAGGCTGGGGAGACAAAGATCAATCAAAAAAAGCAGACAGAACATTTGTAAAGATGCTCTTAAAAAATCCTAGAAAAAGGACATGTAGTGTCACACAAATTGGGTACTAGGTGATAAATGATTCCTTACAAAAAAGAACTTCTATCCATTGCACAAGGGACGAGGCAGACACTGTCAGTCTGCTGTCTGTACTAATAAGAAAAGAGAAGAAAAAAGGTTAAATGACTTATGATGTTTGTTGCATGGATGTGCTCATGTTTTATCGTTTCCACAACTTTGTGCATTTAAGATACTGCTGCCCTGAAGGAAACTTGAACTTATTAGTCATCGAAATTGGACAGCTTTTGAAAAGTTATACATAAACTGAACAGGTCCTGTATCTCTTCCGGTGGCTAAAATGTGATAGAAACTTCAAAGGGTCAAAATATGGTAGGAAAGATGATTTTTTTTAGATGCATATACCTATAACTATAGTCCATCTTTTTATCTATTTATCTGAATAACAAATTCTTATTGCTGGAAGATATTAAAAATGAAAAGCTAAATAACGGAAGACGGGACTTAAATTATAACTAAAGGCAGAACTTTTTTTTTGGCTTTGGATAGAGTGGAGAGGGATTAGTACACTTGTCAGTTTTTATTGCTGCCTGTGCCCCGTTAAGGAGATCCAGCCCCTCTATTTGTCCTGTTTGCCATTATCATTAAAAGTGGAAGTAAAAGAAAATCCCAAATTTAGGGGTGTCCCCAGAAAAGTAATAGAGGGGAAATCTTCCAATGGGGACACTGGTTCTGGTGACCTGGGGGTCCTAAAGGAATTCCCTAATTTCCAGAGATATAATCTTACTTCCTGTTTGGCTATAGGATGACATAGATGATGAAAATAAAATATGACAAGGGATATAACCCCCTCTTGCTCTATCCAAAATGAAAAAAAAACTTTGCCTATAGTTCTACTCTATCAGATTGATGATGATGATGATATTAGCTTAGTGAAATCTGCAAAGTATTACAAAAATGTGTTTAAAAAAATCAATTGTACATTATAAAATGAATCATTGCATTCAATAATGATTTTATTCAGTGATAGTTATTTAAAGCAGTAACTGAGCAGCAACTCATAGTCTGTTTGAAAGTACCTGGAAACACATTGATATGCAAGTACTAATTGTACTAACAAAGTGGAAAGTTAGTCTAGCCTCTCCTAAATCCCATACCCAGCTATTAGTTATTCAACATGATAGCCTGATTTAATAACAAATTGATAGGCATGCAAAGGAGCAGACTGTAGCTTTATGAAATAAAGTTGATATTTGCATATCAACATGTCCTCGGTTTAGTGGATCCCAGGATACTTGAGAATGGATTCAGCAGTGCATGCAGAAGCCTGGGTCTACTTTACATTGCTATTGGTGCTTTACAGTATTTATTAAAAATTAAAAATAATTTATTTCCTGTACTGTTTTAGCTATGAAAATATGAAGCATGAATTTATAGAGTGAATACCACTATAATCATGAGTTTTTAGTAGGAATATTGGGTTGGCTCCAAGCAAAAAATGTGGTGGAGAATATTCAGACATTAATAAAAAAAGTTTTTTAATGGCAGGACTTTTGAGGCACTACATAGTTAAAACGTTTTTAAATAAATCAGATTTATTCACATATTCCTTTTATAACAATGGAATAACAATGACATATACAAAATATACAGAAAAGCAATACAAATAGAAATTGTTTTATCACAGTTACATGATAGTTTATGTGTTGGGGGTTTATTTTGAAATGTGCAAAGAAAGTTCACACAAACACTTGCAGATATATAACATTTAATTGAGTAATGACAGATATAATGACAGAAATAACAAAATGTAATCTTATTGGAAAAATATAACAAGAAAACTTAGCTACAAGTATGATATACATGTCTTTCGTTAAGGAGTCCTGCTTGCTTCCAACAGCTTGGCAGATGATCACACCAGACTTTTGCATGTAGCAGCTCTGTTAAGAGACTATGGGACAGGAAGTGAAGGGAAATCTCTGCAATAGATGACATTCCTATGTAATTAGTGAGTCATGACAAGGTAAAAACAACAATTTCTCCATCAGCAATGACCCCAAAATCAGTTATGTTTAAATAAGAAGTACACACAAAGACATCCCTGGCACAAGGCACACCTCGGAAAGCACCAAGGAGATGCACAACAATCCCCTCTCTTTCTATCTGCCCCCACCTGGGATGCTACTGGGTATCCTACATTATTTTTGTTCACCTTATTCAAAGATGAGGGGTGCCCCTGAGCAACATGTGATACATATCCATTATGATATTAATTTTCATGTGGACTCTAACAATAAAATGTTGATCTCTTTAGAGTGATTTGACTCCTACAGCTCCTGAAGAAGTGGAACATTCCAAATCTGAGGGACACGTTGAGCAACTGCTATAGGAGAAAATGAACATAATATAGGGGATACCCATTGTCTGCTATTGAAGGCTCTAATATAGCAGGTGATAGAACATGATTTTGGGGTCATTGCTATTTGTAATTTGTTTTTGTCTATATTTTCTAAAAATTATTTTATGCCTGTGTTTGAATAAAGCTGATTATTTTTATTTATTTAATTTTTTTAAATTGTAACTATGTAGTGTCTTAAAAGTCCTGCCATCATAAAACGTTTTACATATGTTCGAAAATTTGAGGATGCGGTACCTTTATTAGAGCCTAATCTTTTAATAAGGAGAATACACAGAGCCACCAGCAGGATGGAGATCTTTCTCCGAGAGGCAGACTCTACACCAGAGCTGTTGATGGAGGGCCTTACTGGTGGCACCAGCCTTACTGGTGGCAGATAATAGCTAGAAAGCCTACTGGTAATATACAATGGGATGAAGTTGGCTACAGAAGAGGAGAGATAAGTGAAGTGATGGAGTGTAGCCACATGTCAGTGAGCTGGAATGCATAAATGAGTCACAGCCTCAAGGTATCAGTGTTAATTACAGACTTCATGAAATTATTTCTAACGTGCCTTAAAAAAGTAGCTGATGCTGATGCCCATTAATAGATTGGACACTAATACAAGAAAACCAAGTAGATGAATCTGAAGAAACAGCAGGATCTTGGATGTGCACCAGTAGATTTTGAGACCTAGAGCTAAGCAGAAACTATAAAAAGAGGCAGTAAAACTTACAATCTAATGTTCCTACTGAAATAAGAAAATATACTACTGGAACAAAATATATTGAATGTGGTCTTCCAATAAATATTATTGCTTTATTGGGTACAGCAAAGTTTGGTCACAAAGTTTGGTCTGAGCTGCTTTTTCCCAGCCATGTGCTGGTGAATAACACAACATGAACGTCCATCATCTTTAAACAGTATTCCATTCTGTCAACAAGATATCTGAATTTACCTCATGAAACCTCAGTACTAGTTTGAGGGCAGATTTAACCCTCAGCCCTCCAGGTGCCAGTAACATTTTTTTCCTGGACAGCTAATGATATGGAGATAGAGGTAACTGAACTTCTGGAAAGTTTGATCAGCTAGTTAGTAAAATTTGAAGATCACTGAAATGCTGAATTTATAAACCAGAATTTCCTTTGAAGTCAAGGGGAATCTGAACCAGTCTCGAAAAAAAGCTTGGAATAAATACGAAACGAAACCTGCTCCCATCCCCCTTTTAATGCCTATACTAACTACCCTGTAAAGGAAAGATCTCTATACTTAACTATGCTGGGGGTGCTCCAGTCTGGTCATATAATCTCGCCAGCGCCTGACTTCAGTGAAGAGGAGAGATCACCGACAACGGCTGCAATGCCAATGCAATGACGTCATCCCTAGGCATACTATGTTGCATCCATTGTTGGCTGTCCCTCCTCTACATTAAAGCCGGCACTGGAAACCGATCATGTGACCAGACCAGAGCTTCTTCAGTATAGGTAGTTCTCCCCTACGTGTACAGTGCCAGCCAGCCCACCAAAGCACACTGACACAAGAAAGCAGTCTTAGGGAATTTATTTATGATTTATTTCTTGAACTTGAATTGTGAGTACAGGATATGAGATACTCCAAACTGTGTAATTCAATAAGAGGACCCTCTCACTTCTTTGCTACACTTTTCGGAGATAGATTTTTTGCTAAATTTCAAAATACAGTTCCACACAAGAGATTAAGGGAAGGCCAGAGGTGGAGACCCCATAAAAGAAGAAATAATTGGCTCACATATCTCAGTAGTACTCGGTCACCAAAAACAGTCAGTACCCCTGAGGCCAAAGACCAGGGAGCAGCTGTGTCCATTCAACTTTTTCCAAACACCTTCTAGTGAGGCTTCACAGACAGGATCCATCATGTGAAATCTCAGGGTGTTACACACAGCTTTTTGAATAGACTCCCTAGCTCTGCCAAAGCTAGTACCTTGTTGAGAAGCAACTTATCTTAGCAGTATTTCCTACAAGAGAGGGAGGTAGCCACCGCCCTCCCCCAGACTGGTGTGATCCCTTCAACAGGAAAGCCCTGCTATTCTGGAGTTCACACTACTTATCAGCCTCTCCAGCCACCTACTGTGTCATGTTTCCCTTAGGGATTGGCTGGAGCTCAATAAATATCCAGGCTACCTATTTGACTCTCCCCATCCTATGTTCCAGAAAGGAGAAGGGAGTAATCATATCTGCAGCCTCTGAACTCCACAACAATTGAAAGCTATTGCCAATTCACTGATTACAGTGAGGCTAAAAGAAAAAAAAAACTACATTTACCTACAACCTAGCAGCCTACCTAGGAGGGTTCTACATCAAGTATAGACATCTTTCCTTTTGCAACATGAAAGTGGGTGGAAGTAGATTTAGGTATAGTTAGGATTTGACTGGATTGCTACCATAACCAGAGCAAATATGTGCCAATGGTTTAGAAAGCTTCTAGTAGCACTGCTTGACAAGATGATGGGTACTAAGATACTAAGATAGTCTTCCGGAATAGCAACCAGGGACGTGGCTTCCGCAGTCACGGCCGGACTTGAGTATCGGAACTTGTGTGTTTGTGAACCTCCGGCAGCATCCTCAACTAGCAGCAGCTTGTAGTGTCTTGTAGCGGCTTTTTCCTATATAGAAGCCAGTACGAGGGTGAGTAGGAGTAGGAAAGGAACCCTCTGAGCCAACCCTGTGCGAGCGGGAGTGTGAGATAGAGCAGAGCCCTCTGAGCTGCTTGAGTCCTCTGTGTCTGACCTGATGTGAGTAGGAGTGGGAGTGTGAACGGGAGCACCCCTGAACTCTCTGAACTTGGGCTTGAATTCTCGGCAGCATCTTGGGTCGGCTGAGCCTTGGTTGTAGTCCTGAATCCCCAGCAGCACTTCGTCTCTAATTGATCTAAGCAGCTGATTTTCCATACACTACCTAGCAGCTGGTGCGAGACTGGCTTTCCCTCCCCCCCTGCTGTTGACTGTGAGGGAGATGAGTAGACAAAAGTCGGCAACTGAGAAGCTGAAGGAATATGCTCGCTCTGACGGACAGGGGGCTGGACAGAGCCCCCCAAGCACGCAGAGCAGAGGATCGGCTGTGACCTCAGACCCTTCTAAGCAAGGAACTGCAGAAAAGATAGAGAAAGTGGAGAGACAGAGCAAACTAACGCTGGAACATGTCAATTCTTAGTTGCTGGCAGCAATACAAACCTCAAATGTGGCTTTATCAGGTAAAATGGAAGAAATTAAGACTGATATTGGCTTTTTGAGACAGGACATGCAATGTATGCGGGAGCGGATTACTGAAGCTGAAAATACAGTGTTAGCGCTGGAAGATACTGTGTTACCTATGGTTAATAAAATGCAGATAATGGAAAAGCAGGTAGCAATGTGGCAACAGAAATTGGATGAATTTGAGACTCGCATGCGCAGAAACAATATCAGAATCGTAGGTTTACCAGAAAGAGCAGAAGGTCAGATTGCAGGAGAATTTGTTGAAAGGTGGCTGAAAGTCACATTCCCAGATTCCCAGCCTCTTTCTGGTTCCCTCTTCACGGCCGTGCTACCAGTGGAGACTGACAACATCACGGCACTGTTTGTGACAGGACCCGGCGTCCTCCTTCCCCCTCCACTGGAACCCACACATACCTGGATGCTTCTACATACCATCACATCTCAGTTCTGTGTGCCAAGGAGAAGAACCGCTGTGCCCCACCACCTCACATCATCCTATGTGGATTCGCCAGCCGTTTGTGGACAGGCTGAAGCTTGCAGTCCCTCTCCTCTCATCCAGAGACATGCCTGAATGCAGATATGCTATCTTCCATGTGAGTGGATATTATTTTTTATAATAAATGTTTATTGATACATACTCAGAGGTGCCCCATTTTCCTTGTTTTTTCTCAGCCTGTTTGGACCTTGCTTCTGATCCCATCGGTGGCAGCCCTGACAGACCAGTCTCTATATATATATCATCATCATATATAGTTTCCGACCCCCCTGGACTATCAAGGTATACTCTATAGAGGTACTGTTGCACTCCGCCTGTTTTACTTGTAAATTATTATAAAACAAGTAGTCACTTACAGTTAAAACAGCGATATCGTGCATACGAAAGCCGGCCGGCATGTACAAGATAAGCGGGGCCCGTTCTCCTACTCCGATGGCGTGGTGATGTCAGTGCATATCCTCCCAGACGCGTTTCGTCATCATCTGACGTTGTCAATTAAAACAATAGCTGCAATCTTTAGCTTAAACAGGATGGACACTTTTCAAATTGCCTGCAGTATAGGTAATGCCATATGCAGGCAATGTCTCATTTTTTTATTTTTTGCACCCTGAATTAATAAAATATTTTGACGTTTTGGGGGATAAGAGGTTTAGAATGGATGTAATATGGATATCAATGGCTGCAGCGACACTACTTTACTTAAAACAGATAAACATAATGGAAGATAGGATGCCGAGTGGGTATAGCCCCTATTAATTACCAATTACGGGAAATATGAGTGAACAATGTATTTTTATATCATGGAATGTAAGAGAAATGGGGGCAACCACTAAGGGAACCAAGATATTTACGATTATTCAACAGGAAGATAGGATGCCGAGTGGGTATAGCCCTATAAATTACCAATTACGGGAAATATGAGTGAACAATGTATTTTTATATCATGGAATGTAAGAGAAATGGGGGAAACCACTAAGGGAACCAAGATATTTACGATTATTCAACAGATCAAGGCAAAAATAGTATATTTGCAGGAAATGCATATGTTAAAAGACAATTTAAAATATTTGAAGAAGCCCTGGGTTAATCATATTTACCATTCATATCATACGTCTATGCTGATACACCGATCGGTGCCGTGGGAGTGTGTTAGCTATAGATGTGACCCTGATAGTAGATATGTGTTTATCTATGGAATATTATACACTTTACCATTTGTACTTACAGGAATCTATAATCCACTGCACGCGTATGCAGGTAGTGAAGGATGCAGTGCTGTTTATGGCTCAATACCCTGATGCATACGTGATATGTATGGGGGGGTTACAATATGATACTGAACTCAACTTTAGTTAGATATGGGGGTGTAATCCTAAAACGGGCGAGTAGAGAGAATACTTTAAAAAGTCTTCTTGGTGAGGTAGGATGGTGTGACTTGTGGAGAGTTGGGAACCCACAAACTAGGATCTATTCGTGGGCAGCCCCAGGTGAAGGGTGTCTATCTCGAATTGACATGGTATGTAGGAGTGACAAAGTACAACCACTGGTGCATTTGCTTGCTTATCTTCCCTGGGGGATTTCTGATCACTCCCCACTAATGTTTGGGTTAAGTATTAGCGCTAGGGGGAGCCAACCAATCTGGAAAATGCACTCATATCGGCCATCTCAAAATTGGGCCTCATGATCGTATTCCAGAGCAGTTAAATGTTTTTTTTTGAGGCACATGAGAACTATGCAATGGATGGTACAGTATGGGATGCATTTAAGGCTGAAGACTGAAAACCATATCCCATATCAAACGATCCAGTAGGCAAGGAGAGGAGGAAATGGCTAAACAATGTGCACAAGCAGAAGATGAATTTTATCTAATCCCTCAAGTGAAAATCAGGCAAGGTGGGAAAGTCTCTTAGGTTATAGAAGGGACAAATAGAAATAAAGGCTAAACGGAAACAACTTTTTATGAGGCAAACATTTTCTGAACAAGGGAACCAGTCTAGCAAATTACTGGCATTTATTGCCAAACAGCAAACAACAACCTCGGCTATCTCTAAGATACAAAATGAACAAGGGATACTGGCCAGTACAATAGAAGAAATCATGCAATACTTTTATGAGTTTTATGTTAAGATGTACGCTACTTCATTAACATGCAACGAGGAGGATATAGAGGGGTATCTGGAGGAGGTATTGTACCTGGAAATAACAAGAGAAAATGCTAAATTTATTGACGGGGAGATCATGGAGGAAGATGTAAGGGAGGCGATCTCATCGTTAGCTACTGGTAAATCCCCAGGACCAGATGGGATACCCCTGAAAGTGTACAGTCGATATATAGATCAGATAGCCCCAATTTTAACTAGGGTATATAGAGAGGCCCTTGTTATGGGGGAACTCCTATATTCAATGTATGAGGCAACAGTAATATTAATTTTAAAACCAGACAAGTACCCACATGAATGCACCTCTTACAGGCCAATATCCTTGTTAAACTGTGATTACAAAATCTTTGCCAGGATACTGGCTAGAAGATTAAACACTGTAATAACATCTATAATCCACACAGACCAGACAGGGTTTATACCTGGTAAATCAACATCGATAAATATTCGTAGATCGCAACTAGGGGCATAAACGAGGGAATATATTGCAGAGTCAGGGTCTCTGGCATCTCTTGATACAGCCAAAGCCTTTGACTCTGTAGAATGGAGATTTTTGCAGGCAACACTGGGGAAGTTTGGGTTTGGCAATTGATTTAAACAATGGGTTAAAATATTATATGCAAACCCGACATCAAAATTATTGATTAATGGAATACTGACCCCATCAATAAATCTATTCAGGGGCATAAGGCAGGGGTGTCCACTATCTCCCCTTTTATTTGCCATTACAATTGAGTCCCTGGCCCTATGGTTTCAGCAGACTGAAGAATACCAGGGGATAGAGTTGGGGATAGTATAGAACATATTGGTCTTTATGCGGACGATATTATACTATATATGTGGGATACACAGAACACCCTGATGAAAGCTATGAGTATAATAGACACCTTTGGCCAGTATTCAGGGCTTAAGATTATTTGGTAGAATTTCCTTATGCCTCTGCATCAACTAGAAATGGAGGAAAGGATAGATACCCCACTTAGAATAGTGGACTCCTTTAAGTATCTAGGAATCTATATAACAAGGCAACCTTGGGATGCACTGGCAGCGAATGTAAATCCATTGATGGAGTATATTAAATCTAAGCTGAAAAACTGGAGTAACCTACCACTTTCAGTGGTGGGTAGAATAGATTTAATTAAAATGATTTTACTGCCAAAGTGTTTATATATTTTTTCACATTCCCCAGTGGTAGTTCCTAAAAAGATCTTTAAAAGCTTGAACTCTCAATTCACTAAATTTATATGGGCAAAAGGCATATGTAAAGTAAAACTTACAACATTACAGTGCCCAAAAACAGAGGCAGGATTGGCTCTGCCAGATATGTATCTGTACTATCTGGCGGGACAATTAAGACATTTGCGTAACTGGCTTATACAAGAACAAAGTCTGGGGGTGGAGAAGCACCTGTTAAAGATAATTCAGGCCAAGAATTTATTGATAGGATTGGAAGTAAGAGGTACACAACTACCAAGGGTTAAGATCCCCATGCTCTCATTGATTCGATCGGTATGGCGAGGGCCAAAAAAATTAACAACATTCAAAGATATCCCATCCGAACTACCCATGTGAAATAATGTTATTTGAAGAATTAAGTACACTACAAGATAATAAATTCTGGATGCAAAAAGGTATAGTGGAGCTGGAACAAGTTTATCAAAGTGGGAGCATATGCTTATTTGATTTTTTAAAAACACATTATTAACTCTTAGTGTTAATAAATAATGTATAAAAGGGGCATAGACAGAAGGATTCCTTGATTTATGGAACCTAGGAAAAGTGGCCAGGGTAATTGGGTATCTTAAACTGGGGTTCCACCCAAATTTTGAACAATATCTGTATGTATTCTCTTCCTTGCCTAGATGCTGACATGCCGTTTAAAAAAATTTAAATCGCCGTAATTACCTTTTATTTTTCTATTCTTCTTTGCACTTCCTGGTTCTCCTCCCATGGGAGTAGGCGTGTTTCTAGCCTCTCCCAGACTCCTGGGAGCTAGTCTCAGGCTTCCCAGGATGCCACTGAGCATGTGCGGGAACGAGCGGTGAATGCTGGGAGCACAGCATTCACCATATCCAGGAAATAAATGCTTGTGGGCTTCAAATGCCCACAATGAAGATGGAAACCGCCTGCAGTGAATAATATAAGTTATTCTTTCCGACAAAATCTGACACAGGCGGACATATTACACACAATATGTGAGTATGTAATGCTGAGAAGAAAAGTCTGTGAATGAACTAAAAAAAAAAAAACGATAGATACGTGGACCCCCGCTTTAACTCTTGTTCCTTGAGGGGAGAGTGGAGGGAGGGGGAAGGGGGAGGAGGAAGTTTTTGCTTCTTTTCTTTCCTTTTGTTCCCTCAAGTCTCCATCCTCTTTAAATAAGAATGTTGTTAGTTTTTGGTGTTGTTTTTCAGGGTGAAATGAAACGTATAGTGATTTATTCTTTGTTTTTTGGTGTGCATTTATTAATATGAAAGAAACAAAGGAATTGATAATGATGAAATGTGATATTATTAATGTTTGTAAATACAGATATATGAAATAAAAAAGTATTTTAAAAAAAGATACTAAGATAGAACTCTGAAACCTGGTGGCACTAACAGTCAAAGCAAGGTTGCTCAGGTAAAAGCAAAAGCAGATATAAGGCAAAACTGCAACTGAAACGGCCTTTGGTCTAGCAGCCTGGAATTCATATTCAGCTCAAGACATTCAAACTTGTGAATTTTGGTTAAACCCTAACTTCATTACCAATAAAACCATGGCTTTTAAAGTTGAACTCTAGGCGAATACAAAGGTAGTAAACGTAAAATGGACATACACTACCAAAAGATTTGTAATTCTGTCCAATTGATTGTGAGATCCAGACACACCTACCAGATGCATCTGCCACTTCCTGATCTTCTTGAGAGCCATCTGCAGGATACAATAGATCCCAATGAAGGATTTGCAACACCCTGATGAGATCATCACGCTGTTCTCATAAAGCTCTCAGTGTTAGTTAAACAGCATTGTGCAATGTAGTAGAAACTGACCAACTTACACTACAGCCCATCCCTCTCAATCCTGCTTCAAATTACAGGAGGCATATACAAGAGAGATATACTGTATGTCATACCTAACATGTACAATACATTTAATGGTCTTTTAATGAATCAATTACCAGATTAAATGTCAGCTTTGCTAAAATGTCTATTTTTTTGGTATGTCTTGGCCCAGTATTGCATTTAGTCCTTCTAGCCAAAATGTGGGTAAAAAATGTTGAATCGACAAGAAAATCAAAAGGTAACATTTCCACATCAGTGTGACTGTTTACTTTGTCTTTTTTGGGAGTCCAGCTGTTCATTTCAGATGTATCTGCCTACTGACATCGACACTGCGTGTACTGGAACTCATGCAGACTCCTCTGTGCCTCATATCCTTTGTCAGAAGAGACATTATATGGACATTGAGCTGGCTTCCTTTGCTATGACAACTCACTAACTTATTTGATCGCTAAACAAGGTCTCTGTGCACTTGAGATCAAAGACGTAATGTTTCTGATCTATAAGAGATCAAAAGAATCATTTATGAATGTCAGAAGAATGGAGGCAAAACGCACCACAAAGAAATCATCTATGGGCGCCAGAAGATGGTATGCAAGCCACTGCCAGGGCATGCACAATGGGCAGCGATGCTTTTGATTTTGGATGAAATAGTAGGTGCAGAGTTCAGGAAAGATAAAGGACATGCCAGAGGCTATAGAAGGGGAACGAGAGAACATTGATAAGTTCCAGATGCAAAGCAGGACCTCTCGGACAATTGAAGCAGCTAGTATAGGAACAAAATATCCATGTTACAATGACAACAATTACTTATTCCTATGGAGTAGCACAATGATATGACTATGTGTGGAGCTGCCGACAGATGTTCTCTGAACTTTAAAAAGTCATTGTTTTGGAAAATGTTGTCAGATTCACTCATTTTTGCTGAGTCAGTATATATGTCACTGACTGTGGAAAGACTAACTGACACGACATTTAAAAATGGATGTACAAATTCAGGAAAAACTGATCTTCATCTGTCAGATCTTCACTACAAGAATAACCAGAGGGCACTGTACATAGACCCCTCTCCATGTGAGGTCCTGGAACAATAGTAGTCACATTAGGGTCTCATAACACCAAAACTAACTTATTAACACATAATAACCTTTGTATTCTATATGAAGAATATTAGAATCATCTAAAGTATACTACTTTTGCTCCAGGGTTTTAGAAAGGTTTAGATTTACCAATAAAAATAAAATACAGTTACAACTTTCACATGAAAATTTTATGATTGGAAACATTTTTAGGTGGCTAAAATTCAACAATTGCAACAAATCTTCAGCAAAGGCTTCATAATGATGCAGAAGTGAAATGAAGTTTGGAAGAATGAGCCGTGTTTGCCGATAACTAAGGTTTTCAAATGGTCAAAGCATTTGCCAGAAGTAAACTCTACAAAATAGGTTCACAGGCAGCTTAGTATAGACTTGGCTGTGTACTCTGGATTTCATAAAGATTTTTTAATGGGAAGCTTGGCAGTCAGGGTTGTTATCAAGTAGTGCACTGCAATTATACATGGAAGTGCTAGAGGCGTTGGCATTATTCCTGAGAAATGTACAGAATCTTGGCCAGAGGTATTTGATAAACAGGTTCTATTTAAAGGATTTTCTCTTCTGTGAGATCCTGTCAATTTAATTACAGTTTTAAACAACTACACCAGCTAACAAGACAACAATTAAAAATATTCACCTCAACCATTGGTAAACTTATCAGTTTTAGACTTAATATTTTCTGTTATCACACAGTATTGAAATTTTTATCTTTTTGATTTGTTTGTAGATTTGATTAGATTTTTTTCCAGTATTTTGGATAGCAGGACAACCTGCAGTACTGGGCCAATACATTCTGGTTTTTCTAAAAGAAAAAACATGCAAAGATTTTAGAAAACAAATATGAAGCTGACCATATACTAGTAGATTTTTTTAACTATAATTTGTATGAATAATCACACATACATTTTTAGAGCATTCGATGGCTTGACAAATTCCATTTCACGTACTTTAAAATTGTGTTCGCTTTTAACCTATGTTTGGCCACTAGACACATATATGTGCATCGCTGTGTAATTCTGGGACATGATCCACTGGTGTCCCTAAAATTGTGACCAAACTGTCACTGACATCTCATGGTCACATACTGGCAATACAAAGCTGGTAGAATGAGCTACCAATGATGTCAGTACTGTCAGTGCTGAAAGATTGTCAGCCTCTCCTCCAGTCTCAGGTGTCAGAGCCCATTTAAAACGGGAGCACTGGTCGGTGTAACGGGTTAAACATTTGATTTTTGAACAAATGGACTGTCCTAAATGAAAACTGCATTTACTGTTATGCCGTGTACACACGGGCGGACTTTTCGGCATCAAAGGTCCGACGGTCTTTCCGATGGACTTTTGACGGACTTCCGACAGAATTTCGAACTAACGGAATTGGCTACACACGATCACACCAAAGTCTGATGGATTTGTATGTGATGACGTACGACCAGACTAAAATAAGGAAGTTGATAGCCAGTAGTCAATAGCTGCCCTAGCAGTTTTCGTCCGTCGGACTAGCATACAGACGAATGGATGTTTCAAATCTGAAGTCCGTCTGATTTTCAACCGAAAAGGTCCGTTGGAAGTCTGATGAAGCCCCCACACGGTCGGATTGTCCGACGGATTTGTTCCGGAGGACGAGTTTGGTCGAAAAGTCCGCCTGTGTGTACACGGCATTAGACTTTTGTTTGTTCAATTTTTTTTTAACGTGCTCATTGCGGCCGTCGAAAATGAGCGTTGACTTGACCCTACTAACAATAAGAAAATTGAATAAATGTTCAAAGTGTGGGCATTTTGAATGGAAATTCTACTAGTAATGTATGGCCAGCTTTACCTGCATCTGTTTTGTAGATTCTAGATACTAAGTGTATGCCAGTTCATTAGCTGAACTCTTTCTAAAAGAGTGCCAAGTCCTGCCCTTACTACAGTTACATAATTCCTTTCCATGTTTTAATAAGAAACATTACTCCTTCCACATCCTTTTACACACAAAGCACTCTTTTTAAGTGTTTTACCAAAGATAAAAACTTTGAAAGCAGCAAACTTAGTGTGGATGTAATGATGAGTCCATACTTGTGTAGCAAAGTCTTTAGCCTCTTCCAGTCTAATGTGGACCTCTAAGGCCAAAGATAGCTGACATCCTTCTGTAAGTAGTGGGTTGTGAGGCATAGTGGGTGCAAGGTGTAAGTTATTGGGTGCCAGACACTTCTTGAATGCAAAAGAGATGTTTATTTCTTTTACAGATGTTTGTCTTTCTTTTACGAGGGAAAGAGGGTTAGGGCCAGGACACCCTTAACCAGTGGCATTTTCAATAGGCAGACTCCAAGACTTCAATAGGAGGACAGCCGTACAAGGAAAGGCTCCAGCAAGGTGCCACATCTGCACGTGCAGGATTGCTGTCCCCTATGGTAACAGTTTTTAACAGTTCCTAACACAAATCGTAACAGTCCTCTCAGCTTCACTACAACTTCCACTTGTAGTTCTTCAGCCCTTTGAGCTCCTGGTCTCTCACTGGACCCTCTGATTCACTGACTCTGAATCCCTGGAGCTCCTCAAAGCTTTGCGGTGGTATCTTCCTCATGCGTCACCCACGCTTCCCTGCTGTGTCCCTAGCTTGGCACTCCAGATACTTCTCAAGCTTCACCACTGCTAACTGGCTCGATCCCTGGCTTGACTCACAAGGCTGCTCTGCTGGCTGGGTCCCTGACTTGATTACCGCCTGAAGTTTTCCGATTCTCCACCGTGACCATTGGGTAAGAATGCTGCTCCAGTACTTGCTTCAGTTACTCAGTGTGGTCGGCTGGGACCGAATTTCTTTAGTCGTTTTAGCAACTGGGGTAGGAAAATTTGCCTGCTACAATCGGACGTTGGTGTAGCGATAGCAGATTGCCCGCAAGTACTTGGCACTCCTAATTCTACACCTTCATTCCTCTCAGTGCAGGTATACTGTATTTGATGTATTTGTAATGTATTTGAATAGGTACACCAGGAATGGCCTGCAGTGAGATGTAGCTGCACAAAGCTGGGATGTATATATATATATATATATATATATATATATATATATATATATATATACTGAATATACTGCAGCTAACTGAATCAACTGCCTGCCTGTAGTATATTAGGAAGAGAACAACAGGAACGGTCTGCAGAGAGATCTAGATAAACTGGATACAGTACTGAATATACTGCAGCTAACTGAATGAACTGCCTGCCTGTAGTATAATAGGAACAGAACAACAGGAGCTCCCATCACACCGCAGAGCTCTGCATGTGCAGGGCGCTGCTGACTCTGCGTGTTTTTCCAAAAGTTCTTTGGTGTGGGCCTTTTTTGACACGTGTGCAGCAGATCGCACCATTGCTGTTTGCAACATATGTCTGAAGCGTGTCAAGCGTGGCACCACATGTTTGACCAGACATATGTCGAACTCCCATGCAGTCCATTGGCAAGCGTACTTAAAAAACCCACACCAAAGAACAAGACCTCTCCGTGCTCCTCATCAGCTGGGATCTCCAACCCCACTATACCTTCAGTTCTCTCAGAAACCTGCTCTGAGAGGAATGAAGGTGTACAATTAGGTGTGCCAAGTACTTGCGGGCAATCTGCTATCACTACACCAACGTCCGATTGTAGCAGGCAAATTTCCCTACCCCAGTTGCTAAAACGACGAAAGAAATTTGGTCCCAGCCATCCACATGCCCAGCAGCTGAATGCTAGCTTGGCTAAATTGCTAGCACTCCAACTGCTGCCTTTTCAGCTGGTAGACTCTGCCCCCTTTTGTGAATTTGTGGAATGTGCGGTACCTCAGTGGTAGGTTCCTAAACGCCCCGATTCTGGCTCTCTACCGGCATGTGGAAGGCAATGTCTTGGCCTCGCTGGACAGGGCGGTCAGCGGTAAGGTGCATATTACCACTGACTCATGGTCCAGAAGGCATGGACAGGGACGTTACCTATCTTTCACGGCGCACTGGGTGACCCTGCTGGCAGCTGGGAAGGATGCAGGACAGGGTGCAGTATTGTTGGAGCTTGTTCTGCCACCACGCCTCCAAAATGCTACTAGTGGTGATTCTGACACACCTCTCTCCTCCACCCCCTCCTCTTCTTCTTCCTCCATAGCCTCTTCCTCTATAGATTTGTCCTCGGAACCAGCGGTGGGGCAGAGATTCTGTTAGCTCTGAAGGGGCAGGCTCAGAGGTGGTTGACGCCACACCAGCTTCAGGCAGGAATGGTGGTTTGCGACAATGGCACCAACCTCCTCTCCACCCTCCGACAGGGACATTTCACCCATGCTCCCTGTTTGGCTCACATCCTTAATTTGGTGATGCAGGTACCCGGAAAGTCTGTGTGCATTTCCGCCGGTCATATAATGCCAGTGCTCGGCTGGCTGACCTCCAAAAGGAATATAACCTGCCCAAGAACCGCCTAATCTGTGACATGCCCACCAGATGGAACTCAACGTTGGGCATGCTGCAGCGGCTGCACACGCAGCAGAGGGCCATCAATGAGTACCTGTACAACTATGGCACCAGGACAGGGTCAGGGGAGATCGGCTTTTTTTCGCCATGCCAGTGGCTCATGATCAAGGATGCATGCACTGTCCTGTCACCATTTGAGGAGGCCACGAGGATGGTGAGCAGTGACAGTGCATGCATTAGTGATACTGTCCCTCTTGTCTACCTATTGGAGCACACGCTGCGTGGAATAATGGACAGGGCACTTGAGGCAGAACAGAGGGAGGAAGAGGAAGACTTTCTTACCACTCAAGGCCCCCTTTATCCAGACAGTGTTCCTGCGGGCCCACGGATAACACAGGAAGAGGAGGAGGAGGAGGATTGTGTCAGCATGGAGGTGGAGCCTAGCACTCAGCATCAGCAGCAGTCTTCAAGGGATTGTTTACAGTCCCTTGAAACCCATGGACTTGTACATGGCTGGGAGGAGGTGGCTGCGGATCAGGTCATCCTTAGTGACCCAGAGGACTCCGGACTGAATGCTTCAGCAAACCTATGCTGCATGGCCTCCCTGATACTGCAAAGCCTGCAAAAGGACCCCTGGATGGTATCAAGGAGAGGGATCATTACTGGCTGGAAACCCTCCTTGATCCACGTTACAAGGGTAAGGTTGCAGAACTTATCCAGCCGTCACAGAGGGAGCAGAGGATGAAACATCTTCGGGAGGCCTTGCAGAAAGGTTTGTGCAACGTGTTTACAGAGCTTGGGAGGTTACAAATTCCTGGTCCTGGACAATGTGTTGCTGAGGCTTCGGTCAGTCACAGAAGGAGCGGTGGAGAAGGTGGCCGCCTGACAGATGTGTTCAGACAATTTTTTAGTCCGCAGCCCCAAGTTCTGATTGGTTCCAGCAAGCGTCTGATTTACATGGTGCAGGAATACCTAGGGGCAAGATCAGACTTGGAGACCTTTCCAACCGAAAATTCTCTGGGTTACTGGGTCTTGAGGATGGATCCCTGGCCAGAGCTTGCACAGTATGCAATTATGCTACTGGCCTGTCGTGCATCCAGCGTTCTTTCGGAACGCACATTCAGTGCTGCTGGAGGCTTTGTAACCAATCACAGAGTGCGCCTGTCCACCGACTCGGTTGATTGGCTCACCTTCATAAAAATGAGTCAGTCTTGGATTACCAGCTATCAAGCACCTGATGCTGATGTAACCGACTAATTTTTTTATGAATGTGAGATCCCTTGAAGAATGCCTATGCTGATGCTGAGTGACTATCCTGTTATGCTGAGTGACTATCCTATTCCTCCTCAATGTTCATGTTGATAGCTTGTAAGAACATTTTTGGTTCTGGGCACCACTACCAGTGGCTAAGGCCCAATTTTTCTGCCCCTGTTCAACACGGGTGTGTAATTACAATTTTTGCTGTGATATTTTGCAGCAAGGCTTGTTCCTGCGCTCAACTAGAGTATCTGTGAGGGGTTGCAGTGTTGTGGCACCACCACCAGTTGCTAAGGCCCAATTTTTCAGCCCCTGTTCAACAGGGGCATGTAATTACAATTTTTGCTGTAATATCTTGCAGCAGGGCTTGTTCCTGCGCTAAACTAGAGTATTTGTGAGGGGTTGCAGTGTTGTGGCACCAGCACCAGTGCCTAAAGCCCAATTTTTCAGCCCCTGTTCAACAGGGGCGTGTAATTACAATTTTTGCTGTAATATTTTGCAGCAGGGCTTGTTCCTGCGCTCAACTAGAGTATCTGTGAGGGGTTGCAGTGTTGTGTCACCACCACCAGTGCCTAAGGCCCAATTTTTCTGCCCCTGTTCAACAGGGGTGTGTAATTACAATTTTTGATCTAATATTTCACAGCAGGGCGCGTTCCTGCACCCACTAAGAGTAACTGTGAGGGCTTACAGTGTTGTGGCAACACCACTGCACCACCACCAAAGACCTAATTTTTCTGACCCTGTTCAACAGGGGCATGTAATTACAATTCTTGATATAATATTTCACAGCAGGGCCCTTTCCAGCGCCCACCAAGAGTAACTGTGAAGGCTTACAGTGTACTGGTACCACCAACACCTAAGGCCCAAATTTCTGCAGAGTATATAGGTCAGGCCCCTACTTTCAAACATCCGACTTACGAACGACTCCTACTTACAAACGGAGGGAGACAACAAGAAGTGAGAGGAAATCTACCCCTAGGAAGGGAAATTCTCTCCTGTAAGAGTTAATATGGGAAAAAAGGTGTCTCCTCCACTGATGCTTTATCGCCAATCCTTGTTTCCCTAAAAACCCCAAATTTAATCCAATTGTCATTGGGACAGAAAGTGAGGTGAAATCTTCTGAATAGGGGCACAGACAGCAAAACAAATGTTACAGGGGTGATAACCCATCCCTATGTTTTCCAAAAAGCTTAAAAATTTTTTGACTGGATTTTTTGACTGGAGCTACACTTACAAAATGTAGCTGTTCCAAATTACAAACAGATTCAACTTAAGAACAAACCTACAGTCCCTGTCTTTCTTGGGACCACCTGTATCCTGGTGTTCAGAGTATATAGGGCCTGGGGGCCCCACGCCTTTTCTTTTTTTAATTTGGGTGTGGGGTTACTCTTAATATCCATACAAGACCCAAAGGGCCTGGTAATGGGCTGGGGGGTTACCCATGCCGTTTTTCTCAATAATTTTCATCCATATTGCCGGGACCCGACATTACATTACAGTCGCAAGCAATTTTAAATGACTTTTATTCCTTTAGAAATGTAATTTTGTGCAGAGACTGTTCTAAACACGGGAAACACGCACCACTTTACAGGCATACTACAGACACCCCCCAGGTACGATATTTAAAGGAATATTTCACTTTTATTTTTTCACTTTAAGCATCATTAAAATCACTGCTCCTGAAAAAACGGCCGTTTTTAAAACTTTTTTTTGCATTGATACATGTCCCCTGGGGCAGGACCCGGGTCCCCAAACCCTTTTAAGGACAATAACTTGCATATTAGCCACTTCAGCCCCGGAAGGATTTACCCCCTTCCTGACCAGAGCACTTTTTACAATTTGGCACTGTGTCGCTTTAACTGCTAATTGCGCGGTCATGCAATGCAGTACCCAAACGAAATTTGCGTCCTTTTCTTCCCACAAATAGAGCTTTCTTTTAAAGGTATTTGATCACCTCTGCCGTTTTTATTTTTTGCGCTATACACGGAAAAAGACCGAAAATTTTGAAAAAAAATGATATTTTCTACCTTTTGTTCTAAAAAAAATCCAATAAACTCAATTTTAGTCATACATTTAGGCCAAAATGTATTCGGCCACATGTCTTTGGTAAAAAAAATGTCAATAACTGTATATTTATTGGTTTGCGCAAAAGTTATAGCGCCTACAAACTAGGGTACATTTTCTGGAATTTACACAGCCTTTAATTTATGACTGCCTATGTCATTTCTTGAGGTGCTAAAATGGCAGGGCAGTACAAAACCTCCACAAGTGACCCCATTTTGGAAAGTAGACACCCCAAGGAAATTGCTGAGAGGCATGTTGAGCCCATTGAATATTCATTTTTTTTTGTCCCAAGTGATTGAATAATGACAAAAAAAAAAAAATTACAAAAAGTTGTCACTAAATGATATATTGCTCACACAAGCCATGGGCATATGTGGAATTGCAACCCAAAATACATTTAGCTGCTTCTCCTGAGCATGGGGATACCACATGTGTGGGACTTTTTGGGAGCCTAGCCGCGTACGGGGCCCCGAAAACCAATCACTGCCTTCAGGATTTCTAAGGGCGTAAATTTTTGATTTCACTCCTCACTACCTATCACAGTTTTGAAGGCCATAAAATGCCCAGATGGCATAAACCCCCCCCCCAAATGACCCCATTTTGGAAATTAGACACCCCAAGCTATTTGCTTTGAGGCATGTTGAGTCCATGGAATATTTTATATTTTGACACAAGTTGCGGGAAAGTGACAAATTTTTTTTTTTGCACAAAGTTGTCACTAAATGATATATTGCTCACACAGGCCATGGGCATATGTGGAATTGCACCCCAAAATACATTTAGCTGCTTCTCCTGAGTATGGGGATACCACATGTGTGGGACTTTTTAGGAGCCTAGCCGCGTACGGGGCCCAGAAAACCAATCACCGCCTTCAGGATTTCTAAGGGTGTAAATTTTTGATTTCACTCTTCACTGCCTATCACAGTTTCGGAGGCCATGGAATGCCCAGGTGGCACAACCCCCCCCCCAAATGACCCCATTTTGGAAAGTAGACACCCCAAGCTATTTTCTGAGAGGCATGGTGAGTATTTTGCAGCTCTCATTTGTTTTTGAAAATGAAGAAAGACAAGAAAAAAATGTTTTTTTTTCTTTTTTCAATTTTCAAAACTTTGTGACAAAAAGTGAGGTCTGCAAAATACTCACTATAAGGCTCAGCAAATAGCTTGGGGTGTCTACTTTCCAAAATGGGGTCATTTGGGGGTTTTTTTGCCACCTGGGCATTCCATGGCCTCCGAAACTTTGATAGGCAGTGAAGAGTGAAATCAAAAATTTACGCCCTTAGAAAGCCTGAAGGCGGTGCTTGGTTTTCGGGGTCCCGTACGTGGCTAGGCTCCCAAAAAGTCCCACACATGTGGTATCCCCATACTCAGGAGAAGCAATAGAATGTATTTTGGGGTGTAATTTCACATATTCCCATGGCATGTTTGAGCAATATATCATTTAGTGACAACTTTGTGCAAAAAAAAATTGTCTCTTTCCCGCAACTTGTGTCACAATATAAAATATTCCATGGACTCGACATGCCTCTCAGCAAATAGCTTGGGGTGTCTACTTTCCAAAATGGGGGGGTTTTGAACTGTCCTGGCATTTTATGCACAACATTTAGCAGCTTATGTCACACCACATCACCCACTCTTTTAACCACTTGAAGACAAAGCCCTTTCTGACACTTTTTGATTACATGAAAAAATTATTTTTTTTTGCAAGAAAATTACTTTGAACCCCCAAACATTATATATTTTTTTAAAGCAAATGCCCTACAGATTTAAATGGTGGGTGTTTCATTTTTTTTTTTTCACACAGTATTTGCGCAGCGATTTTTCAAATGCATTTTTTGGGGAAAAAACACACTTTTTTAAATTTTAATGCACTAAAACACACTATATTGCCCAAATGTTTGATGATATAAAAAAGATGATCTTAGGCCGAGTACATGGATACAAACATGACATGCTTTAAAATTGCGCACAAACGTGCAGTAGCGACAAACTAAATACATTTTTAAAAGCCTTTAAAAGCCTTTACAGGTTACCACTTTAGATTTACAGAGGAGGTCTACTGCTAAAATTACTGCACTCAATCTGACCTTCGCGGTGATACCTCACATGCATGGTGCAATTGCTGTTTACATTTGACGCCAGACCAACGCTTGCGCGAGAGCAGGGGGGACAGGGGTGCTTTTTTTTTTTTTTTTTTTCTTTATTATTTTTTTGCTTTTTTATCTTATTTTTAAACTTTTCCTTTCATTTTTTTTTTTTTAATCATTTTTATTGTTATCTCAGGGAATGTAAATATCCCCTATGATAGCAATAGGTAGTGACAGGTACTCTTTTTTGAAAAAATTGGGGTCTATTAGACCCTAGATTTCTCCTCTGCCCTCAAAGCATCTGACCACACCAAGATCGGTGTGATAAAATGCTTTCCCAATTTCCCAATGGCGCTGTTTACATCCGGCGAAATCTAAGTCATAAAATGCTCGTAGCTTCCGGTTTCTTAGGCCATAGAGATGTTTGGAGCCACTCTGGTCTCTGATCAGCTCTATGGTCAGCTGGCTGAATCACCGGCTGCATTCTCAGGTTCCCTGTTGAGACAGGAGAGCCAGAGAAAAACACGGAAGACGGTGGGGGGGCATTCCCTCCCACTGCTTGTAAAAGCAGTCTAGAGGCTAATTAGCCACTAGGATTGCTTTTACATGAAAGCCGACCGCTGGCTGAAAAGAATGGTACCGAGATGATACCTAAACCTGCAGGCATCATTCTGGTATAACCACTCAAAATCGTGAATGGCGTACCTGAAGACCAAAAAATGGTTAACAATAAAGCACAGTTAACGGTAAAGTATAAAAAATTGCATACCTGAAAAGCAAACATGATAAAACATAATAACAATAAAACATTGCAGAATAGAATACAGTAAAAAAGAGCAGAACAATAGATAGAGAATAGAGAGAGAGCCAATAAAACGACAACTATTTTTTTTTATTTTATATTTTTGTTTGTGGTTTTTTTTTTTTTTTTTTTTTTTTTACACTTTGTTTTGTAACTAACTTTTATAACTGTAACCGGTTCCAGGTTCGGGTCTCTCAAAATGCGATGGCATCTTGGGAGACCCTGTGAATGTGTGCCTAGTCTGTGGAATGCTGTACCCTACGCTAATACGCAACTAGTGAATGGTAGCGTTCAAAACATTCACCAATGCAAAGACCAGGATTGTCAGGACAGGAGGGACAAAAATGGCGGGTGTCACGCTTATATCCGCGCTTGCTGCAGACACGACATCTTTTTTGGGGGGGTTCGTTGGGTAGGGGTACTCGGGAGGACATAAAGAAAATGCCTCTCATGCAGCTGACTGCATTTGGTTGGGGATGTGAATGGGGGAATTACGGGAGCTGCAGAAGTGGTGGTGTCACAGACCTAGCCGGGACAGAGGCTGTTGGAGAGGACTGTATGCAAGCCTGTTGCCTTTTGATTATGGGCCCTGGATTTTCAATGGATTCATTCTGTTGGGACACATCCTGTGAGGAGATGCTGGTGTCATCAACCTGTGTTTATGTTAATTGAATGAGCTAATGACATTGTCCTCTATACAATGTAGGAGACGGGACGACTGCTATTGTGTTAATTAACTGTATGAAGCTCGGTGACCACAAGTCTGGGCGAAAGGTCATGTCTCAGTCACCTAGGCTGTATAAAGGATTAGATAATTAGCTCATGTTAATTAAGTTACAGTTGTATTGTTAGAGGAGGTTCCAACGGCATATAAAGTCTTGTAACTTTGATTCATAATAAACAGTCCATGTTAGCAGTGAAGCAAGTGTCGCCTTGTTTTCTGCTCAGAGAGGTTGGAATATCTGATATCTGTATACAGACTGGGAGGAAGTGGTATATGACGGAAGCACTCGAGCGGAGTGTGGGACGTTCCGTGACATTGGTGGCAAGCAGCGGGAAAGCTTCCTGCAGTCTGGGACATCCAAACTTCCATCTGGATCCAAGGTCCAGATAGCAGGAGAGAAGAGGTACAGATACCAGCCGCCATGGATGAGGAATTCAGAAGGAGGTTGCGAGAGATGCAGATACAGCACAGAGGACCAGTTTGGAGCAGGTCCTGCTGGGATGGTGTGATTCTATTCGCTGCAAACTCTGGAAGGAAGCGCTAGCCCGTGAGCAGCAACACCAGGGAAAAGTTCTCCCCTCCATCGAGGAAAGGTATTGGTCGCAGTACGGACTGCGGGTGCGGTTTTTGGGAGAAAAACCACACAAGAAGCAGACAGCTGAATTAAGCAGGCTGGTCTGGGCAGAGATAAAGCTGGATGAGAGCTACAGAGCCCTCCGGTGGCATGTATCCCAAGCATGTCCCTGGATAGCGGATGACAGCCCAACGGAAGGCTTAAGCTACGGCGGCTTGGGACTGTTGTTTGTGAAGCTGACAGGGGACCCTAACTTTGGGAGTGATTTGGAGCGGCGGGTGGACGAAATCATGGATTTCAGAGAAGGGCTACTGAACATTTCGGAAGTACACTGGGCACAGGAAGATTTGGAGTTTCTGGCCGTTCAGGAATGGGAGCTAGAGATCGCCTACAGACGGCTGCTAGACATTGCTCAGTGCCAGGGCTGGGCTCCCTTTGCCTGGGACTATCGGGAAATACCAGCTGACAATCCTGAAATCCTGGCTGAAGAGTCGGCAATGTGGCAGAGCAATAGTGTGCTTTGCCAACCTGCCCCCAGAGCTATGGAGGCGGAGGTCTTATGGCGGATGCAGCAAGTGCTGACTGACCTTGATGATCCTGTTTCTGCATGGGATGATCTTGGATGGAGGAATGTGCCTGTCCAGCAGCATGCCAGAGAATCTGCAGTGGAAAATCTGGAGATTGCCATCCCCAAACCTGAAGTGCTGACAACAGGGCAGAGCTCTGCTAACCTCTGCCCAGCACTGATAACATCTTCTGGGTTCCATGGACAGGAGATGGTGAACCTCCATCCCCAGACATCAGTTGCAGAGACATGGGATTTGATAGACTTTTCTGCTGAGGAAGAACAACCTGATGAGCCTCCAGCAGAAGAGCTGCTATCAGGGCCAAAGTTCACTGTGTTCTGCCCAGCACCAACAGTGGCTTCAGCCTTCCTGAGAGAAGAGGTAGTCGGCCTTTCTCCCACAACACTGACAGGGACATGTGATTTTCTGCCAGCAGCATCTATGGAGTTAAAACAAACTTCTCCAGCTGAAGATCTGGTAACTGAACAGAGGGTCCAAGACCTCTGCCCCACACTTTTACCAATTCCAGAGACTGGGGATTTAATAGACGTTTCTGTAGAGGAGGAACCACCTGGCAAACCCCCAGCAGAAGTGCTGGCAACCGGACAGAGGGTCCAAGACCTCTGCCCCACACCTGCAGCAATTGTGGAGGCTCAGGGTGAGAAGATGGCAATCACTTCCCAGCAGCAGATACAGGGGGAGAAGGGAGAGGAGGTGTGTGTTGTCCCTCCCCAACAGTTGGCCAGGGTGGAGGAAGTGGGCTTTCCTCCCCAGCAAAGATCCGTGTACCTGGGAGACAGTACCATCGACATGTCGTCCCAGCAGCCAGATGAGGGAATGGAAAAGGAAGCAGCCGGCTCACCTCCCCAATGGCAGCTACACAGTTTGGGAGTGGAGGAAGCCAGCCTCCTGCCCCAACAGTTAGCCGGAGCAGAGGATGCGGAGTCCCCAGCAGAAGTGCTGGCAACAGGGCAGAGTGCTACCAACCTCTGCCCAGCACCGGCAACAACTACAGAGTTCCAGGGAGGCGGGGCAGTCGGCCTCCCTCTCCAACAGTTAGCCGGAACAGATGGTGTGGGGTTTCCAGCAGAAGGGCTGGCAACAGGGCCGAGGACTGCTGGACTCTGCCCTCAACTAACAGAGGATGGATTTCCTGTGAAGGTGGATGGGACTTCAGTCTCCACCTGTATACCCCAGGGATGCTGGGCAGTGGGCCCCGATCCCCAACAGCATGACAGAGTGAGCCCAGACACCCTGTCTTCTCTCCAGCGGCAGAAAGGATTCCAGGGAGAAGAGCCAGTCCAGGCCTCTCCCCAGTGGCAGATGTGTTCTCTGAGAGAGGCAGAGGTTGGCTGGCTGAGTAATACTCTGTTTGGAACAATTTGTTTGGGGTACTGTGTGGGTACAGGCAGTAGAGGACTGGAACTATGGACTAACTTCGGAGTCAACCCGTCTGGGGTCTCCTCCTGTGTTAGTCTCCTGCCGAAAGGGGAGAAATGTCACAGACCTAGCCGGGACAGAGGCTGTTGGAGAGGACTGTATGCAAGCCTGTTGCCTTTTGATTATGGGCCCTGGATTTTCAATGGATTCATTCTGTTATGACACATCCTGTGAGGAGATGCTGGTGTCATCAACCTGTGTTTATGTTAATTGAATGAGCTAATGACATTGTCCTCTATACAATGTAGGAGACGGGACGACTGCTATTGTGTTAATTAACTGTATGAAGCTCGGTGACCACAAGTCTGGGCGAAAGGTCATGTCTCAGTCACCTAGGCTGTATAAAGGATTAGATAATTAGCTCATGTTAATTAAGTTACAGTTGTATTGTTAGAGGAGGTTCCAACTGCATATAAAGTCTTGTAACTTTGATTCATAATAAACAGTCCATGTTAGCAGTGAAGCAAGTGTCGCCTTGTTTTCTGCTCAGAGAGGTTGGAATATCTGATATCTGTATACAGACTGGGAGGAAGTGGTATATGACGGAAGCACTCAAGCGGAGTGTGGGACGTTCCGTGACAGGTGGGTTCCCAATTAGGATTGGTGAATGCAGCAGGAAGGGCACTATGGGCACGACGGGCCTATGTTCGTCTTCTTGGTGGCGGCGGGACACTACTTGTGCTTGCCACCTCACCAGCTTGAACTGCACTTATGGAACTCGCCACGTCACCAAGTGTTACTGCAGTGCTGGTTTGACTACGACCGGGGTGTACTAGGCCGCTGGTGCTTGCCAGTTCACCAAAACGCTACCAAAAAATCTGTTAGCGATCGCAGGGATCAGGCCTGACTCTGCGAACGCTGCAGTTATGCGTTTAGTGTTTTGTAAGTGACAGTGATCGATCGATACTGCACTTGGGTGGGCTGTGCCGGGCCGGGCGGAGGGGCAAAACGCAGGTGCTAGCAGGTATCTGGGCTGATCCCGCTAACACTGCGTTTTTGGGAACCCTAAACTGCTGGGGACACTAGTATAGGTCTGATCGGATCAGATATTTATCCGTTCAGATACTATACCACTAAGGGAGGTGTACAGTGCGTGCGTGGGTGTTAGTGATACTGGCGCTAACCTGACGCTGCCTGGGGCTGGTGCTTGCCAGTTCACCAAAACGCTACCAAAAAAACTGTTAGCGATCGCAGGGATCAGGCCTGACTCTGCGAATGCTGCAGTTATGCGTTTAGTGTTTTGTAAGTGACAGTGATCAATCGATACTGCACTTGGGTGGGCTGGGCTGGGCCGGGCGGAGGGGCAAAATGCAGGTGCTAGCAGGTATCTGGGCTGATCCCGCTAACACTGCGTTTTTGGGAACCCTAAACTGCTGGGGACGCTAGTATAGATCTGATCGGATCAGATATTGATCCGTTCAGATACTATACCACTAAGGGAGGCGTATGCTGCGTGCGTGGGTGTTAGCGGTACTGGCGCTAATCTGACGCTGCCTGGGGCGACGCATATCACCGCCGGGCGATCAGGGGGCTAAACCTTTATTCGGTAATAAACGGCGGGTGCCCTGACACTATAAAAAATAAACGAACTAACCAGCGTCACCCGTAACGGTTATACGGTGATCAGTGGTGGAAGGGTTAACTAGGGGGCAATCAAGGGGTTAAAACATTTATTAGATAGTATATGGGGGTCCCTGTCGCTATAAAACGCTGACGGCGAACCTAAATATTTACGTCCCTAACTAGCGTCACCAGCGACACTAATACAGCGATCAGAAAAATGATCGCTTAGTGACACTGGCGACAGGGGGTGATCAAGGGGTTAAAACTTTATTAGGGGGGGTTAGTGGGGTACCCTAGACCTACAGGGGGCTAACAGTAACTGTCCTACCACTTCTAACTGTCACAAACTGACACCATGCAGTAATCAGAAAAAAAAAAAAAAAAAAACACTGCTTTGTGTCAGTTTGACAGGGGGGGAGGGGTGATTGGGGGGGATCGGGGGGGCGATCGGGGGGGGGATCGGGGGTGTAAAGTGTGCCTGGCATGTTCTACTGTGTGTGTGTGTATGTGTTGTGCACTCACATGTCTTCTCTCCTCGGCGCCAGAACGGAAACTGCCGAGCCGAGGAGAGATGACATCACATCCTCTGCCTCTGTGTACTATACAGAGGCAGAGGATGTTTCTCATTGGCTGGGAGCGATCGCGAGGGGGGGGCCACGATCGGACCAGGTACGTGATTTTGCCTGCCCGTGCCATTCTGCTCACGTATATAGGCGTGAGGCGGTCAGCAAGTGGTTAGCCTTTAAAATTCGCACTTTTGATTTCTCACGTTCGAGTCCCACAGACTTTAACGGTGTTCGATAATTCGCGCAAACTTTAAATCCGTTTGCGTGTTCTGGATGCGAACCGAACCGGGGGGGTGTTCGGCTCATCCCTATGGATGAGACACCACTTCCTCAAACTCACTCTTTCAAAAAACAAGCTCTTAAAATTAGTACACCCCCTCCTTGTTCCCTTCTCTAACTTTTCCATCGAGATCAATAGCCCAACTATCAGTGCCTGCCTGCACTTATGCTGGGATACTAGATGTAATCCTGGATGTAATCCTGGAGTCACTGACTAGTTTACTTGTGTGTGAACTGGAGCTTGAGCTATTGAGCTACGTAAACAAGCATTATCACTAAAGTAGGGAACACCAGCATGGGAACCATGTGTAAAGGAACTGAGAGTTCCACGTTTTATTTTTAGTTGTTCCTATAATAAAAGTTGAGATATTTATTTAACTGCTCAAAAATGGCTTCTCACACAGCGGTAGCACATTAAATTAGTTCTGAACAGACTCAGCTTATAACTACCCCTACATTATAATGTCAGTGTGCTAAAGATGTACTGTTACTTGTGAATTCAGCTTTTTATATTTTTTATATGCAGTCTGCCATATTCAGCCATCATCTACTTCTACATCATCTACTACATAGTTATAAATATGTAAAAGTATTGATGAGAGTATGAACATTTCATTACTAGCAGAGACTATGTATAATCTGTTTCTGAAAATGAGTTGGATGAAGTATCCCAGCATGAAGCATAGACTCCCGATTTGATCTCGGTGGTCACAAACCGTTCAATAAACTGCTCATGCCATGACATCTTATAAGCAGGAAAGGTTTTAAAGTGAAAATAAGTATATTGCCATTCTGATCTCAAAGATTTAGGCATCCCAGCAACAATGTTTGGAAAACATGTTTTTATACATCTGTTTGAATCATTACGTCTTGCATGAGAATAGAAAAGGAAAGCCTGTTGTGAAGCATTATAACCAAGACGTGTTCATTATTTTCAACAATAAATGTTTTGAAAAATGTATTTAAATAACTGAAGTATACTGTATATCTCATTGATGGCTGAGGAAAATAGATGATTTTATAGCTGAGTAAAGAATATTGCTTCCTGTTATCATTATAGACAAAACACAGGAATCAGACAATAATACAATTTCAGTATTAAGTTTAAAAAATGTTAAAGCACAGAAAGCAAGCTGTCTCAGCAAAGACATCCATCAACTAGTGACCCATAATTACTCTTTAAAGTGACACTAAACAATGTCCTTATTCTTGAAAAATAACCCATACACATCTACTACTTAAAGCGGACCTTCAGTCATTTTTTCATCTTTCCATCTATTAAATCTTCTGCCCTTGTTGTTTTAACTTTGGATAGTAATCCAAAGACCGGCAAAGAACCAGTTCAAGTGAGGACGATGCTGGACCCCTGGACAGGTGAGTGTCCTATTATTAAAAATCAGCATCTAGAGTATTTTTAGTTGCCGACTTTTATTTTTTTTTAAACAGGGCGAAGAACCGTTTAAGAAGGTTAGTTAACCCTTACAGAAAAAATAAAAAAGGTGAACACTGTACACCCTCCCCATTAACTTGGTCCCCACTGTACTTACCTCCGTGAATGCTGAGTTGTCAGTGCCCAAACACTAAGTTCAGCAGTCCAGCCATTTGAAATCCCGACTCTTTCTTATCTTCTCTTTGCGGCGCTTCTGGAATGCACCAGATAGATTCTGATTGGTCAGCTCCATCTCAGCTGATTCAATCTGGTCCATCCTGGAAGCACTACACAGAGAACAGGTAAGATCAGCAGGGAACAGTGGGGTGGGGAGGGAGTGCATTGTTAGTTCACCTTTTACATTTTTTTTCTGTAAAAGTGACCCTTTAATGGCCCTGTAATCTGTTTTTCATGAAATCGCTTCTTACTGTATTTTTCTACCTCCTAGTAATGTCCCCAATGAGCACTAGAACCTCTTCTTTTTCATCCTCACTTCTGTTTGTTTGGAACAAGCAGTGCATGTTAAATGCAGTCACTTACACTGCTCTATGCACACTACAAATCCCGTAGTCCATACTCCATAGTCCATCTCAGGAGTATACAGGAGAGGGTGGCTACGTCCTTGCGGAGAAGCCATGGAGAACAAATGTAGCCATCCCCTAACAGTATGTTGGATCACAGCAGCAAAAATAAAGAGAAAAAAGGAATTTGGAGAGTTGGAGGAGGCTAAGAGCAATATACAGCCACTCCTGATGACGTCACGGTGACAAAATGCATTGGGCATAGTCTTTAGCATCATTCCATCACTTCCGGTTTCGGGAAATCCGGTTCATGGAATGCAGGGTGTCCCGGACAGTGTGTATTGAAAAGCTCCATTACATTTTTATATTGTATATGCAATTTTTAACTGTTAACCACTTACAGACCGCCCCCCGTTGTTATACATCGGCTGTTTGAAGAGGGATATCATTGTTATGGCAGCAGCGAGTGCCATAAACCCCCGGTATCCTCTTCTTCAGCGGGTGGTCCACTTTCATATAAAAGTGGTCTCTGCGGCGGCTTTGCCGCAAGATCACTTTTATCGGCCGCGGGAGAGGGCCCCCTCCCGCCACGCTCCGGTGCCCTCCGCCACTTACCAGATCCACCGGCAGCAGCGGAGGCAATCGCGTCTGCTCCCGTCTGTAGTATGGAGCTGAGTGAGGGGAAGATGGCCCCCACCCGTCTCCATACCATTGCAGGGCAGAAGCGACGTCAAAACGTCACTTCCGCCCATAGCTCTTAAAGATACTTTTTTTTTTTATTACATTTTAGTGTAAATATGAGATCTGAGTTCTTTTTGACCCCAGATCTCATATTTAAGAGGTCCTTTCGTGCCTTTTTTCTATTACAAGGGATTTTTACAGTCACATGCACTGCTCTATGCACACTACAAATCCCGTAGTTCATACTCCATAGTCCATCTCAGGAGTAAGCAGGAGAGGGTGGCTACGTCCTTGCATATGGAGAACAAATGTAGCCATCCCCTAACAGTAAGTTGGATCACAACAGCAAAAATAAAGAGAAAAAAGGAATTTGGAGAGTTGGAGGAGGCTAAGCGCAATATACGGCCACTCCCGATGACATCACGGTGACAAAATGCATTGGGCCGTGTTCCGTGATGTACTCCAAGAAAAGAATTTTACAGGTAAGCTGTTATAAAAATCCTATTTTCTTTATCGTACATCATGGGACACAGAGCCACAGTAGTAACTGTATGGGATGTCCCAGAGCAATACCCCCTGAGGGGAGGTAACACAAACAAAAGTAGGGTGCAATTAGACCTGAGGACCTATACTGCTGCCTGAAGCACACTGCATCCAAATGCAATATCTTCATACCTTCTTACATCCACTTGATAGAATCTAGTGAATGTATGGACTGAAGACCAGGTTGTGGCCTTGCAGATTTGAGCCATGGAGGCTTGGTGATGCACTGCCCACGAAGCACTAACAGCCCTGGTGGAATGCACTTTGACTTGAAAAGGTGGAACCTTCCTCTTCAAGCCATGAGCTTCAATAATTACTTGCCAAATCCATTTAGCAATAGTGGATTTTGATGCTGCCTGTCCTTTCCTAGGACCTTCAGGCAACAAAACATCTGTTTTCCACATCTGAGCAGTCGCCTTCAAATAGATTTTGACTGCTCTCACTACATCCAAAGAATGTAGTGACTTTTCTTCCTTAGAACAGGGTTCTGGAAAAAAATGAAGGTAAAACAATATCCTGGTTTAGGTGAAAACCTGAAACCACCTTTGTCAGAAAGCTAGGATGAGGACGCAATACTACTCTATCCTTGTGAATGATTAAATATGGCTCTTTACAAGAAAGAGCGGCCAACTCTGATACACTTCTTGCAGAAGAAATGGCTACCAGAAAAGCTAGCTTCCTTGTCAAAAGGACCAAAGGAATATGTCGTATCGGCTCAAAAGGCTCTTTCTGTAATGCCGACAGAACTAAATTCAAGTCCCAAGGGTTCAGGGGTGCTCTAACCGGTGGATTAAGCCACGTTACCCCCTGTATAAAGCTTTGGATCAAAGATTGCAAAGCAAGCGGACGTTGAAACAATACTGATAAGGCCGAGACCTGGCCCTTGATAGTACTCAAGGCCAGTTTCATCTCTAGCCTCATTTGCAGAAAGGCAAGAATTTGCGGAGAGGCATTTATTGTTGAAAATAATGAACACGTCTAGGTTATAATGCTTCACAACAGGCTTTCCTTTTCTATTCTCATGCAAGACGTAATGATTCAAACAGATGTATAAAAACATGTTTTCCAAACATTGTTGCTGGGATGCCTAAATCTTTGAGATCAGAATGGCAATATACTTATTTTCACTTAACAACTTTTTGTTGTTGAACCTGGATGCAAACAGATCTACATCCGGGATCCCCCATCTTTGGAATAAAGCCAGGAAGATGTCGGGGTGAAGGGACCATTCCCCCGGGAACAACTGCTGGCAACTTAAGTAGTCTGCCTGCCAGTTCTCTACCCCTGGAATGAAGATTGCCGATATGCACGGCACATGTTTTTCTGCCCAGGTTAGGATATGGTTTACCTCTCCCTGGGCTGCCTGACTTCTGGTGCCCCCTTGGTGATAGATATAAGCCACTGCTGTGTCATTGTCCGACTGAATCCTGACAGGAGAATTCTGCAACCTGAATGTCCAGGCCCTTAGGGCTAGACGCATTGCCCGAATCTCTAGAATGTTGATGGGCAAGGTCCTTTCAGTTCTGGACCATTTTCCCTGGACAGATGCTTCTTCCAGGACTGCCCCCCAACCTGAAAGGCTGGCATCTGTTGTTACCACCTTCCAGGTAACTGGTAAGAAGGATTTCCTCTTCTGCCGATTCTCGGATATCCTCCACCAACTGAGGCTCTGGCGCACTTTTGGCGACAAACGCGTTGGGAAATCTAGTGCCTGAATCTTTTTTCCAGGCCAATAGGATACTGTTTTGCAGCAGTCTTGAATGAAACTGAGCATAGCCACCATCTTCCCCAACAACCTCATACAAAGGTGAATCGAAGGACCCTTCTTTGCCCTGACGCCCTGAACCAGCTCCTTTATGGCGCTGATCTTTGCCTGGGGTAAAAACATCTTCTTCTGGGCTGTATCTATGACCAGACCCAAGTACCCTAATCTTCTTACTGGCTTTAAAGAAGATTTCTCTAGGTTGAGGACCCAACCTAGGTATTCCAGGTAATTGACTGTGGTGACCATGCTTTGGTCCAAACTGACTACCGACCGGTCTATTAAGAGCAGGTCGTCCAGGTATGCTATTATTGTTATACCTTTAATTCTTAATCTGGCCAGAGGAAGGGCCAGAAGTTTTGTGAACACCCGAGGTGCAGTAGCTAGACCGAAAGGCAAGGCTATAAACTGAAAAGTTTTTCTACTTCAATATGCAGATACTTCTGGTGAGCGGGGAAAATAGGGACATGCAGGTATGCATTCTTGATGTCGATTGATGCCAGAAGTTTTCCCTCTTGTAGAATGGAGACTACTGATCGGATTGATTTCATGTGAAAAGAGCGAATCTTCAGGAACCGATTTAGATCTTTGAGATCTAGAATGGGTCTGACATCCCCATTTGCTTTTGGTACCGTAAAAAGGTTTGAATAAAACCCCGACCCCTGCTCTTCCATGGGGACCACCATGATCACTTTTTGCGACAAAAGTCAGTCTAACGCTAGAAAGAGAGACTTCTTTTTCTCTGGATCTTTGGGGACATTTGACCTGAGGAAACGAGGAGACGGGAATTCTCGGAACTCTAGTTTGTAACCTAGAGCTATTGTGGAGTCCACCCATCTGTCCTGAAATTCTTCCTGCCAGACCTTTGATAACTGCAGAAGTCTTCCCCCCACTCCAGCGAGCGGCGGGCACCCCTTCATAAAGAGGCTTTAGCATTCTGTCTTGTGGGTTTCCTTCCCCAGGACTTCTTTTGTCCCTAGGGTTGACCCTGAGGTTTTCCCCTTGAACCTGACGTGGAGGCCATCGCGACTGCCTGGAGGCTGATGCCCCTGGCACTGGAGAAAGAGTCCATTTGAATGAGGGACGTTTGCTCTTTTTCTTAACTGGCAAAAGGGTACTTTTCCCACTTGATATTTTTTGGATATATTTGTCGAAATCCTCCCCAAACAGCTTTTCACCGCGGTAAGGAAAACCAGCCAGAATCTTTTTGCATGGCGCTTCGGCTGACCAACTTTTCAACCATAAGATTCTACGCATATGTACCAACCCAAGCGTAAGGTGAGAGGTTTGAAGAATAGAATCTCTGATTGCGTCAATTGCAAAACACAAAGCCGCTGGCAGCTCAGCTAACTCCTGGGCCTGCTGTTCAGGGAACACCTTGAGTACCTGTTTGAAATGGTCTCTCAAGGACTGACATACCCCAATTGCCGCCACTGCAGGTAGAGCCACTGAACCTGCCAAGGAGAAAACGTTTTTTAACAGGAATTCCAATTTTTTATCAGTTGGATCCCTAAGCAATTGCGCATTGTCAACCGGACTAGTCAAACTTTTATTCACAGAGGATATAGCAGCATAAATTGCTGGTATACTCCACAACTTAGTAAATTTTTCCTCAATAGGATAAAATGTTGAAAACTTTTTAGGAGGGAAAAAGTGCTTATCTGGGTGATCCCACTCAGAAAACATAAGCTTTTCTAGTAATGAATGGACAGGAAAGACTTGCAAGGCTTGAGGAGGCTTTAGTGAACCCAAACAGGAAGTGGGCTCTTCAACCAACTCCGTTAAGGGTAGCTTAAATGTGGAGTGGACCATTTCAGTAAGAGAATGCATCAGCATGTGAAGCTGAAGAAGGTCCTTCCCCACTTGATCCCTCAGAAGAGGAATCATCAACCTCTTCACAGTCCCCTGAGGGGGATTCATCTTCCCCCTCCCACAGTTCCTCCGTTCGAGGATCCTGGGTGGTAGAAGGGGCCCTAATGCATTTTCAGTTTTCTTCCACTCTGTGAAGATGTGATTAAAGCCACGAATCTTTCCTCTAAACCACTCATAGCTGAGGAGAAAACCTGCTCAGTTATATAGACAGGGGCTGAAGTGTCAGAAGCAATTGCAGACCCTGATGACCCCAATGGCTCACTCTGACCAGCCTCCCTAAATCGGGATGGTGTTGCAGAGGGAGGATCCTTAGGGCCTGAGGGCGACGCCTTTGTGTCCTTGGTTTTTGTGGCATTTGTACCACCTCCTCTGGTCATAGTGCTGAGCACAAACGCAGAGGTACTACCAAAAAAATGCACTCACTGCTGAGCAATAGTCCAGCAACTACCCCTGCTATTAAGCTCAGCCTGAAGTAAATGTGCCTGGGAATGCCTGTGTCACCCACATTCACATGCCACCCGTCCACTCTGTGTCCCTCCTTCAGCTGTATGCACCTGAAAAAAAGTGCATTTTATAGCTATACAGCCCGTGTTGTGGACGCTGAAGCATGCCAACGCCACTAAGCCCCACCCCCCCTTCCTCCGACCACCCACTGCCCCCCCCCCCCCCCCATCTATTTCAAAACAGATCATTTTCCCACGCGAGCGGGCTCCGATCCTGACCGGACAACATGGAGGTGGACTGGGGTGGAGGAGAGGAGGAGAGCTGCCAATGGGAACCGCTGTAATGGCGGTGGGAGCAGTGTGGCACACCGCCGACTGACGCCATGCTTCCTCTGCCTGGTGTAAAGCTATCCAGATGGGGGGACATTCCTAGGAGAAAAACCCCCTTTCCCACATCTTTACCTGGAGCTTGGGCCGGAGGAAGCCTGCAGCTTGTTACACAGAGTGAGACTGACAAACATGGAACAGGTACATACTCTTGACAGCCCTCGGTGGTGATTATAGGCATGACAACATTTACTTAAAGGAGAAAAACCCACAAGAATTAGAAAAAGTCCTTAGAAATCTCCCTTACCTTATCCAGCTGCAGGGTTCTGTGGTAACAGATCCAATCTTCACCACTCACGGTGGGCTCCATTAAAAAACCTTCAGGGACTGGGGCCCCCTTTTTATCGGGGGATCCACAGCGCTGGGCCTGTAAAGCACCCCACCAGGAATATGGCTGAAAAAAACAAATATTGGATTCCGGGGGTCCAGCTCTCTAAAAAGAGGAGCGGCCTGGAAAAGACACTTTGAATGGATCCGGTTGCATAGCTTGCCCCAGCAAGGAATATTCCGGCGGAGCTCTGCACAGCACATCTCTACTCGTGACCAACACCTAAAACACTGGCGAAAAAACTGAGCTACTCCCGGTAAGGGGAGGGATTATATGGGGAATTGAACTTCCTGTTTAGGGTGTGCCAGTGTCCATCACCTGAAGGTGCCATATAACTTATACAGTTATTATTGCTCTGTGTCCCGTGATGTACGATAGAGAAAATAGGGCTTCTATGAGCCGGGGACAGGTATAGTTTGCACTTGACGAATACCTACAGTTACTCATAATAACCCCTGCTACACCGGTAATCACCTCTGTGGGCGTATCTGTGGGCAGAGGACTTTAGATTTAAACTTAACACAGCAGCCACCAGCACACTTTTCATGCATGGTACCGTCCTGGTGCTGTTTTAACTGTGTTAGGTTATTATTACAGCATATGCTTAGCTTAGGGTATTTTTTTTTATACAACTTTCAGATTTTTAGAAGCTTGTTTTCCATATTCATGTTATTGTATCAGTAGAGATGTTTGTGTCTCTCTCCTGTACTGAAAGAATATAGAGACTGCCACAGCTAAGCTTTCTATCTGAGATTACTATATGCCTGGATAACATGCTTTTCCAATGACTTCCATATTACATTCTGAGAGAGAGACCTAGAACATGTATGCGGATTAGGAGTTCTAACTTCTTTCCTGACTTATGCTTCATTCAGACAGGCATTCACACCTGTTCTGTGTGCAGGTCACTTTTGTTATTGCATCTGTATCTATCCTGAACTCCATGTAGGCAGCCTACAGAGGTGGATGTAGACGCAGCGACTGCAGGAACACAGCCTGACACAGCCACATGTCAAAACTGATTAAAAAGGAAAGGGTTGATCCCCGATGCCGCACATCTGAGAAATGTTATGGAAGTGGATAGAGTGGCAACCTCAGCCTGGACTTCAACCAGGCCACGCCCCCCCCCCCAGTGCATTTTACTCCACCCCCTGGATCTTAGTCAAAATTCAACATGCATGCTGGAGTGGGTACATGGATCCCAATGCGGGCAGTGTGTGTGTTCGAATATGTGCACTAGCTCCTGCACGCACGTTTGCATCCCCTTGTATAGGCTGCCTGCACACTGCTCCAAGGAGGATGAAGTGGCAGAAAACAGCGGCTCAGCACGCAGGACAGATGTCAATGTCCATCCGAATGAGCCCTTATGCCGCGTACACACAAGCGGACTTTCCGTCAGAGTAGACTCTGACGGTCTTTCCGATGGAGTTTCAACGGAGTTCCTCTGAAACGGACTTGCCTACACACGATCACACCAAAGTCCGATCGTTTATTACACGGTGACGTATGATGGGACTAGAAAAAGGAAGTTCAATAGCCAGTAGCCAATAGCTGCCCTTGCGTCGTTTTTGGTCCGTCGGACTAGCATACAGACAAACGGTTTTCTCGATAGGAATTGAGTCCCTCAGAAAGATTTGAAACATGTTCTATTTCTAGGTCCATCAGAATTTTCGAAAGAAAAGGTCCAATGAAGCCCACACACCATCGGAATGTCCGACAGAATGATTCAGTCGGACCTTTTCTGACGGAAAGTCCGGTCGTGTGTACGCGACATAAGGATCCACACATCTGTTATGCAGTGGTGCTGCGCTGGCAGGTAATTGCAGAGAAGCCCCAATGTATAGACAAGGCAAAATGTCCAATGGTGTCAGTTCATACCATATAGCATATAGTTGCTGTGGTGTGAGCTGAAAGAAAGTACTATTTGCAGTACTTCTTTTCAGCACAGTTGGTTGTGATGCAAACTACTGCATCGAAATTCTGTCGCAGGGATTAGAATTCTACTGAAATGTCACTGGCTTTTTTTATTTATGTAAAAGCTTTATGCCAAAAAGTAGAAAAACTGTTTCTGTAACTGCATAAAAAGTGTTAACTGGAGTTTGGCTTTTGTTTGTTAGTCAAATCACTACCCTTTCCCCAGAGTGACAATGCTGTTTACAAAAGGTACTCCAGTGGGGTGGAGACACCCTAAGGCCCCATTCACACTTTACAATTTAGAATTGCGGGCAGAATTGTCGCGATTCCACATGAGAATCTAAATTGCATGGCAATCGCTGCAAAATGTGCGACACGAATTTGGGTCCCACGATCCTTCAATGGTACCCCAAATGTGATGCGATTCCACTGCAATTGTCACGTGGCAGGATTACGCAGAAAACAGCGTCTTTAAAAATAAAACGAAGCTTGTCGCCCGAGCAAGAGCCCATCCCATTCAAAATTTCAGCCCCATTTTTAATTTCCCCCAACAATTGATAATGATAATGATAATTCATAACAACATGCAAGAAATGAAAAAAAGGTGAAAACTGCTTTTTGCAACATACAGATAGTGTGCATTCAGGGTATACGTCTGTGAGTGTGGGTGCTTTATGCAACCCTCCGGCGCATAACCACATACAGCCACATCCTCTAATTCATCTCAATGGGCAGTTGTACATGGCTGCTGCAGGTTCCAGGAGAGTGATTACACAGGAGCTGCACACTATATGGCCCCTGTACGGCTTTGTGCAAGAAGGCTTACTTGGGAAATAACTCAACGGATTTCTTGATTGCCTGCAGATCCTACCAATAACCAAAGCATGAAATTACAGGTGTGTAATAGCTACTCACACCTATGCTGCTACTGAACAATTTTGTGGGTTGTATACTGTAATTGGATTCACGGGACCAGAAGCTTATTAAACTATCCATAGCTAGGTATGGGGCTGAGCTTTGCCTACTTTAATGCTGGAGAATTTCGGAAAGCAGCCAGTTGAGGAAATCTGAGAAAGAGTTTTTGATTTATTACAGTTCAGTAAGCCATAAAACTGTATCTTCCTACACAATGGTCATTAAAGAGCAACTCCAAGCAATGTGTCAAATCAATCATTGAATTAGTATTATTGCCCTGATACCACTGTCTTCATAGTGAAAATCAGAAGGTTTACCACTTTATCTTAATCGGAATTTCATCGCTTGCAGCAACATTCTGCTGTCTTAAACTGTTCCTAGACTTTAGAAGGCAGGAGATTATACAGAGAGGAATCGACTGCCCTCAGGGTACTCTACTGTCAGAGCTCTGCTGAGAATTTTAGAAATCGTAAGCTTGGATTATCTAGGTTTAAAGGAAGCTTCAATGGAGGGAAGGAAGAAAGTGAGGTTTAGGAAGCCAGCACCTGCCTTTTGGGGGAGCTTGATGATCAGGACAAGTTTTCAAATATGAGAGCAGTGTTGAAATCATTTTTCTGGTCTGCATTTTCTTAGGGTCAGATTCAGGACTTGTTCACACTATGTGCAGTGACCTGCAATTTTCAGCACTAGATAAACTCAAATCATTGCTAGAGTGATGCTAGGAGTGATGTGCAGTGCATTAGAGTGCAGAAAAATGCAATGTGTGTGCATTTTTCCCCACCTCATTGGATGACACCACATGCCACCGCACAGCAGCGCAACACATCGTACTGCTGTGCAGTGACATGAATGAAGTGTCAATATGTAAAATATATATTAAAATAAAGATAACATAAAAAAACAAGTGTGATGCACTGAAATGGAACTGGGTACAGATGTGCAAGCTGTGGACAGGGAGGGGGTGTGCAGAGGTGAGAGCTGTGGATGGTAGGGGATGTCTTGGTGCAGCGGTGAAGGAGCTGTGGGGCAGGGGGCTGATTGCAGAGCTGAGAGATGGAAGTAAAAAAATATTAAGAGATGAGAGCTATGGATTGGGGTGAGATGTGGATGAGGAAAGGGGGGAGGCAATAGTGAAGTGTGGAATGGGGGTCCAAAGATAAGCAGTGAGGAAGGGGGGGTACAGTGGGGAGCTGTGGTCAAGTGATCAGAGATGAGCTGTAGACAAGGAGTGCAGAGGTGAGCTATGGATAGGGGGCACAAAGTTGAGTTGGGGACAGGGGCATTGAGGTACCATGTGAAAGAGGCATACAGAGGTGAACATTGGATGGTTAGCTTGGGGAGGTGGAGATAAATTTACTGGTGGAGCACAGCAAAGCATTCAGAGTTCAATGGTCAAGAGTATCTAATGTATGACAGGGCATACAGAGTGCAGCAGTCAGGGTTTTTGTACTGTACCTTATACTCTGTATGCTGCAGCATATATTACATATCTCTTACTGTCGTTTGTTACATATTAATGGAAGCTGGACTGTACTCTTGTAAGCTGTACGATGGGTTGTACATTACATATTCTTGAGCCATGCAAACTGTATGCTGTGCTGTTAGTTACATACTACTGACCACTGCATTCTGTTCATGGGACTACATACTTCCCAACTTTTGAACTTTAGACTAAGGGACACTCGGGGGAGGAAGTGATTTGCGGCGCTCATTGCACGAAATGGCAAAATGTGCATATGCCAAACTTTTAACAGTGGGAGGGGCTTAAGGAGTGTGGTTAAGCAAAACCTGGACACGGGTCAGCTAGGTAGAGAGCAGGGGTTATCAGGGCAGAAGACAAGGGTCAGCTGGATGAAGAGCAGCAGGGATCATCAAGGCAGAAGACAGGGGTCAGCTGGGTGGAGAGTAGGGGTCAGCATGACAGAAGAGAAGGGTCTGCAGGACAGTGTACGGGGGTCAGCAGGGCAGAGAAGAGGGGTAATAAGGGCAGAAGGCAGGGATCAGCAGGACAAAGGTTAGTGGGTCAGTACGATAGTGTAAAGGAGTCAGCAGAACAGAAGGCAGGGGGATCAGTAGGGCAGGGTACAGGGGTCAGACTGACATAGGACAGGAGGTCAGTAAGGCAGGGTACAGGAGTAAGCAGGATGAAAGACAGGGGGTCAGTAGGGCAGGGTGCAGGGGTCAGCAGGACAGAAGACAGGGGGTCAGTAGGGCAGTGTACCGGGGTCATCAGGACAGAAGACAGGGAGTCAGTAGGGCAAGGTACAGGGGTCAGCAGGATGGAAGACAGGGGATCAGTAGGGCAGGGTACAGGGGTCAGACTGACAGAGGACAGGAGGTCAGTAGGGCAGAGTACAGGGGTCAGCAGGATGGAAGACAGGGGGTCAGCAGGGCAGGGTACTGGGGTCAGACTATGCAAAAAAGGAGAAAGGCTGGTGCCATGGAAGTCGGCTAAAACATTGTTTTATTGTTGCATGTGAACAACAGTCAAAAATAAGGCCAACGTGTTTCGACCATCAGGTTTTAATTATGGCTGACAGAGGACAAGAGGTCAGTAGAGCAGGGCACAGGGGTCAGAAAGACAGAGGACAGGAGGTCAGTAGGGCAGGGTACAGGGGGTCAAACCCCTCCTTTTTCTCCTCCATACAATAATCCCCCCCAGTCTATCCCCCTTTACACTTACACCCCCATCCAAGTACCTTCAGGCTGACTCTCTGCTCTTGAGTTCAGCGTCCAGCGATAAGTGGGAGATGAGAGGGAAGACAAGAGAGCTGGCCAATCCCGCAGAACTGCACAGGTGCCTGGGGGGCATGTCTGCGCCCTCTTTCGGGCATCAGAACGGCCAGGGAGCAATTGCCACCCTGCCCCCCAGCCATGACTCCTCCCCACCTCCCTCTCCTGTATGAAGGAAAGAGAAGCACAGCCGAGGAGGAGGAGGAGGCGGGCTCAGCCACAAACTTCTCTGTACTGTGTGTGTGAGGCATCCAGCATCTCTCAACGCCAAGCTGCCTGACACATTTACACATCAATGCTTGCAGCGTGCGGACTCCAAACACCCTGCACAAGCCGCAGGGTGGGCAAGCCACTGGAGCAGCTCCACTCCGGAACAAAGCCTTTATTTGCCGGGATGCCGGGACTTGCATCAAGTCCCAGGACAGTCCCGTCGAATACGGGACGATTGGGAAGTATGGCTGACTATATGTTACATAATCCTGACGACTCTGTATGACGGGAGTTAGGCAGTCAGTAGTATATTACTATTATTATTATTAAACAGGATTTATATAGTGCCAACAGTTTGCGCAGCGCTTGTTAAGTGCAGCATAGATTACAGAGTGAAATGGTCAGGAGTATGTAACATATAATCTAATGTAAAGAGATAATGAAAGGTATAGCGCAGTATACAGGGGTAATGGTCAGGAGTAGGGATGAGCTGAACATCCCCCGGTTTGGTTCGCAGCAGAACATGCGAACAGGCAAAAAATTTGTTTCAAACACTGTTAAAGTCTATGGGACACAAATGTGAAAAATCAAAAGTGCTCATTTTAAAGGCTTATATGCAAGTTATTGCCATAAAAAGCGTTTAGGGACCTGGATCCTGCCCCAGGGGACATGTATCAATACAAAAAAAAGTTTTAAAACGTCCTTTTTTTTCGGGAGCAGTGGTTTTAATAAAGCTTAAAGTGAAACAATAAAAAATTTATATTCCTTTAAATATCGTGCCTGGGGGGGTGTTCTTAGTATGCCTGTAAAGTAGCGCATCTTTCCCGAGTTTAGAACAGTGCCACAGCAAAATGACATTTCTAAAGGAAACAATGTCAATTAAAACTTCTCGCGGCTGTAATGTATTGTCGGATCCCGGCAATAAAAATAAAAAAATGGCGTGGATGTCCCCCCCAAAATCCATACCTGGCCCTTCAGGTCTGGTATGGATATTAAGGGAAACCCCGCACCCAATTTTTTTTTTAAAATGGCGTGGGGGTCCCGAGGCCCCCAGGCAGTATATAATCCACAGCAGTATATATACTATTCGGCCTGCCCTATATACTCTGCAGAAAATTGGCCTTAGGTGTTGGTGGTACCAGAACACTGTAAGCCCTCAAAGTCACTCTTGTTGGCCGCAGGAACAGGCCTTGCTGTGAAATATTACATCAAGAATTGTAATTACATGCCCCTGTTAAACAGGGGCAGAAAAATTGGACCTTGGGTGGTGGTGGTGCCACAACACTGTCACCCCTCACAGATACTCGTGTTAGGTCGCAGGAACGGGCCCTGCTGTAAAACATGACTGGCAGTTTCTTGTCCTTCTGTGGCACACCCTCTCTCTAGGTTCACATTATTCACTTCCTCAACCTGGGAACCAACAACGAAGCCTTCAAATTGCTGCGCATTCTCCAGCAGCATATAACTGACACTGTGGTCGAATAATTCTGGGGACTCCTCCGTGCATGATGCTGGGGAGGAGTGACTGTGGACAAGGAGCCGGTGGAATAGGCCGCTTTGACAGCTGCGTTGGAAGGCAAACTACTCTGAGCCTGGGTGACAGAGGATGAGGACAGCTTCGTTATCCACTCCACCAACTCTTCTGCATGTTGGGGCTCAATAACACGGCCAGCAGCAGCAAAAGAGGATAGCCACTCGCAGAGGATGCACCGTGTCCACGACCACCACTGTTGACTGTAGACACAGAGGCTGCTTGCCCTCTTTTAGTGGCCTGTGAGCGTCTGCTTCTCCTTGGTGGCCTTTCGGACATGATGTATTTTTTGTTTTGCAACACCGCACTACACTGTATTAGATACTGTGTACACCACCTGAAGTGTATTAGAAAGTGTACAATGGCTGAACTGTATTGTATACTGTGTACACCACCAGAAGTGTAGTAGAAACTGTACACACTGTATAATGCCCCGTACACACGGTCGGACATTGATCGGACATTCCGACAACAAAATCCATGGATTTTTTCCGATGGATGTTGGCTCAAACTTGTCTTGCATACACACGATCACACAAAGTTGTGGGAAAATCTGATCGTGCTGAACGTGGTGACGTAAAACACGTACGTCGGGACTATAAACGGGGCAGTAGCCAATAGTTTTCATCTCTTAATTTATTCTGAGCATGCGTGGCACTTTGTGTGTCGGATTTGTGTACACACGATCAGAATTTCCGACAACGGATTTTGTTGTCGGAAAATTTTATGGCAAGCTCTCAAACTTTGTGTGTCGGAAATTCCTATGGAAAATGTGTGATGGAGCCTACACACAGTCGGAATTTCCGAAAACAAGGTCCTATCACACATTTTCCATCGGAAAATCCTATCGTGTGTACAGGGCATTAGATACTGTGTGCACTGCCTGAAGTGTATTAGAAACAGTACACCACGGAATGCACTGTAAATATAGGCTACACTGAATGCAGAGTATATATATATTTTTTTTAATTTATTACAGGTATTTATATAGCAATTTACGCAGTGCTTTACATATACGCTGTACATTCATATAAGTCCCTACACTCAAGGAGTTTACAACCTAAGGTCCCTAACACACATTCATACATATACTAGGGCCAATTTTAGACAGGATCCGATTAACCTACCAGCATGTCTTTAGAGTGTGGGAGGAAACCCACGTAGGCACAGGGAGAACATGCAAACTCCAGGCAGATGGTATCATGGTCAGGTATATATATATACCTGACCATGATCCCTTTTATTGAACCCAATTAGAGCCTTAACCTCCAATCATGCGCTTCTAAAAAAAAAAAAAAAAAAAAAACACCATTGGAATCCATGCTTTCGGCACCCTGCATGTGGATTAGGGGGGCGGCACCCCTGGGCCGCGTATGGATGGGCCGCCGCTGCTCCTGACCACTGCAATATGTGCACTGGACTGTACATGACATACTTCTAATCACTGCATTCTGTACATTATAAACTCATAAACCCTGCACCCTATGTGCTATATTGTACTTTTCTACACATTACTAAAGTGTTCCTTGTCTAAACGATATGCATATACAACATTAATAACACTGTTATCCACATGAATACCCCAATGCATTTCGACCCATTCCGGTCTTCTTCTAGGGAAATGTATCAAAAGAAGTATAATTAAATTAGAACTTTGGTCAGTATACAGAACATCATTGTACCATTTCAAATTGTGCAGAAAAATGTCTCCCCATATATAGGGAGGTGTATTTACCATTAAGTGAATGATATGATGGAGATGCATCGCACAAACCAGATTTGTTAAAAGCATCCGAATTCAAGAAACCCAATGACCATGCATATTCCCTCCGCGCTCTCCAGGCGGACCCAAAGTCCATCAGACTTGCAAGGGGCCACACGCTTGGTCCTGGAAGGGAGGACGGGGGGCAAGGCACCTGCAATTGGGTATTAAGTGTTAGTATTAAGGTATTCTATAAGTATCTAGTACATATGCGACTACCGACTGGCCCATACTGAAACAAATATTTAATTCATATTGGATGGACCTAATGTTTTATTATATGATTTAAGTATTGTTTAGACTGGTTTATAGTTTGATTAATTGTAATTATTAAAAGTAAAATAAATTAGAAATACAATGAAATGGATTAATTAAAATACTATAGGTGGGGTATTTGTGGGTCCGCCTGGAGAGCGTGGAGGGAATATGCATGGTCATTGGGATTCTTGAATTCGGATGCTTTTAACAAATCTGGTTTGTGCGATGCATCTCCATCATATCATTCACTTAATGGCAAATATACCTCCCTATATATGGGGAGATATTTTTCTGCACAATTTGAAATGGTACAATTATGTTCTGTATACTGACTAAAGTTCCAATTTAATTATACTTCTTTTGATACATTTCCCTAGAATCTAAATCCCGAGAAGAAGACCGGAATAGGTCGAAATGCATTGGGGTATTCATGTGGATAACAATGTTATTAATGTTGTATATGCAATTGTCACACTATATTCCCCTGGGGGCATCTTTGCCATGAGTAATGTAATATGTTGTTGTTTGTTTACCTGAACCAGAGTCTGTATTTTTTTTAATAAATCTATTGCACATTTGAACATACCTTCTATTTTTTATCTACTCTATTAATATTAATGTTATGCTGCTAAAAATAAAACCCCTGGGGAAACCTTCTATAGTCTTTGGAACTTTTTTTGGGTTGTGCAGCTTCGGGTACTCTCACATATGTGTTTCTCTATTTGCTTTTTCAAAAACTGTGTTCCTTCTGAATGGCCAAAAGAAGAAAAGGTGCCTGATAATGGCACCGAAAAGAGGGCGGTCCACCCTGGGTGCCGCACATTGCAGGGGTGTCATCCTGGCGCACTCCAGTCCTCCACTCCCTCCTCCTCCCCTTGTCACACAGAGCCGCGATCTTCCTCTGTGTGACGGAGCTGATTGTTCGGCAGCCCCTGTAACAATGTCCCGCCTCCTGTGATAGACGGCACGCTGATCCAATGCCTGGAAATTAAATAAGTGTGACGTGTATCATAGGAGGCAGGTTATTCAAATCGAGCTCCATGAAACAGCGGGAGATCGCCGCTCTGTGTGATCTGGGCACTGGTGAGGCTGCATCTGATGGGCACTGGTTAGGCTGCATCTGACGGGCACTGGTTAGGCTGCATATGACGGGCACTGGTGAGGCTGGATTGATCTCATATCATGTCTGCAGTCTCTGACCATCTCCTGTATCATCTCTGCTAGAGTTGCACCAAATAGAAATTTTGCTAATACTATTAGCAATGTGTTTAGGTTTAAGTAAGAGATTGTAGGCATGAAACAAGAAATGGTCAGAGACTGCAGACTGCATTTTTCTTGAGCTTTTCTTGCACTAAAGGTGCCAATAACGGCCAACAATAAATTCATATTAATTGAAATTGATGATATTAAACAGTCGAATACAATATAAATTATATACAAAAATATAAAGATTTTTAAAAAACTAATTTTCAGTGTCGGTTTTCGGCTAAGTGCATCCTGCATTTTCGGTTTCCGCACCAAAATTTCCATTTGGTTCACCTTTAATTTTAATGTAGTTCTTCATTAAGGTAGTCTAAAATTGTTAGCTCTATATCTATAGTCTGTGCGATATGGATAGGTAATGAAAGAGTTTAATATATTAAAAATTATTGTGATGAGGTTTATATGTGTCTGTGGGACTCTACATGCACCACATCATCCATGTCTTTGGAGTACTCAGGGGTGCCCCAGGCCTTTCACAATCCTAGCAATGTCCCTGGGCTGCACATCATTTCTCTGGATCAGTATCACCAGCTTTTCTTTTAATAAAAGCTGCATATTTAAAAAGATTTAAAACAACTTTTGTAACCTTTAAATACATTAAGGATATAAACAAGCTGCAGGAGGGCAGTATTTTCAATATGACGCTATGAACAAGAACACGGGGCTGTGACCTCAAACTAGCAGGAGGAAAGTTCAAAACTAACCTCAGAAACGTATTATTTTACCAAAAGTATAGATGATGACAGCAACAGATTTCCAGCAGATGTAATGAATCAGTAAGCAAATTTAATCATGCTTGGTATAAACACACACTAATATATATATATATATATATATATATATATATATATATATATATATATATATATATATATATATATATATATATATACATATATATATATATATATATATATATATATACATATATATATATATATATATATATATATATATATATATATATATATATATATATACATATATATATATTTCAGACAAAAAAGGAAAAGGAAAAAACACTAATATCAAGAAAGGGGCAGAGTTGATGGACTACTCTGTGCTATTCACACTTCTTTGTTTCTCTGTTTCTACATTAACACATCAAAGCTTATATGATCTTTTAGTGATTGGTTTTAAACCTGTTTCTAACCCTAACCCCAGTATTAAACCCAAAAACAAAAATTGATTAAATTGCTGCTTATCAATTCTTAGATGTAGTGGCTGCATTAGTTTTCTTTTTTATTTTCACCTGCTAAACCAGCCAGTGAGTCTGTTATTTTTCAACTTACTTTAATGATCAAGCTGTCCAGACAAGGTGGCAGTTAAAGGGTTGAGGCAAACCATTTACCGCTGACAGGGGTGCTTACAACGGTCAACTTTTATTCATTTATGTAAAACCTTTGTTCCAAAAAGAAGAAAAAAAAAATGTTGCTGTAAGGCAGTGGCGGCTAGTGCTCAAAATTTTGGGAGGGCGTAACAAACTGAAAAATACTGAAACCCCCCCCCCATCAATTGCAGCCTCACTGTGCCCATCAAATGCAGCCACCTGTGCCCATTGGGACTACCGGAAGTTTCCCAGTGGGCCGGTTTCAGTGACAGCAGACGACCGCCTCCCTCCGGTCCTCTGTCCCCCCGCAGCGCTCACCTCCTCTCCCTGGGTAGTTATGCAGCACGCCTGAATACAGACATGATGCTCAGGAGTCGACACTGAGAAGCTCATCATACGATCCATCCTGTTTGCTGCAGCGGAGAATCTAGATGGAGAGCGGGGGAAGGAAAGAGCAGGAGAACAAGTGCCGAGGAAGGTTATGTTACAGCTGCGTGTGGCCGCCCTCCCTCCAGATTGTATGATGAGCTTCTCAGTATCGACTCCTTATTCAGGTACGCTGCATAACTAGCCAGGGAGAGGAGGTGAGCGCTGTGGGGGGGGGGGAAGCATATGGGGGACCAGAGCAGCATGGGGGGGGAGATGAGCATATGGGGAACAGAGCAGCATGGGGGGGAGGAAAGGAGCATATGGGGGACCAGAGCAGCATGGGGGGGGTAGAGGAGCATGCCAGGAGGGACCAGAGGAGCATGCCGGGAGGGACCAGAGGAGCATGCTAGGGGGTACCAGAGGAGCATGCGGGGGACCAGAGAAGCATGGGAGGGGATGGAGGAGCAACACAGGGGGGGGGCAGAGGAGCACGGGGGGGACCAGAAGGAGCATGGGGGAGGGGACAGACAGCTGACTTAACAGCTATGGCCTTGGAGCTTCTCACTTTCCTGCCTAATCTTGTCCCATTGGGAGGGGCACCAAACTGATTATTTGCCCTGGGTGAAATAATGTCTAGCTTCCCCACTGGTACTGCCTATAAGAGAAATAATGTAGAATGGCTAATGGCTATAGAGGGGGGGGTTTGTCTGGCCGGCATGGGAGAGACCTGTCAAAGTGGGCCAGTCTGGATGAAGTCCAGGGCCAAATTTTTGTCCCAGTCTAGCCCTGCTGGTATCAGTGCTATCTCGGTGCTGGTGTCAGTGAGGGAGATAGCAGCGGAAAAGCCAATCAGCACACAGTGCCAGCACCATGGCTGAGGATCAGCACTGGGCTGGCACCTCCGGACCCCCGCAGTTGAGCCCTGCATAGGTGGGGGTAAGAGCAGGGTGGAGGCAGGGGTCAGGGGCTGTCAAGCACAGATGGGCACACTGGGACACTGGCACAGAACTAAGCTGCCCTAAGTGTGGCACTCATAACCAGGAGGAAGTCAGTGGAGGGGATGGGGCAGGGGGTGGATTTAAAGGCCAGTGGCTGAGGGATGCTGGAGGAGCAGGGATAGGGGGCTGGCTCTCTCTCAAGCTGGTGGTAGCTGGCTGCAGAAGGGGTTGTGGCATGGTAGCTGTGCCTCTCCCTGCAGCTGGAGCCCTGGATCCCCCTGCCTTGATTGACAGCCTCAGAGAGGGGCGGCCCAGACACCATTTCTCGCCTCCCTCCCCCTTCCATTGGCTCCATATACCGCACTGGTGAGGCTTCCTCACCGGCGGGACCCTCCTCTTCCCTCTGCAGCTCTGCTTACCAGTCAGATGCCTCCTCCAGGTGTGTGGGGATCGCTCAGCAGAGCACTCCAGTTGGGGGCGATCTGCATCTCCAGAGCAGAGGGAACAAGTTTCCGTTTGCTTCGGCTGCTGGAATGAGTCTTCTCCCCCGGACAACACAGTGCTGGCCGGCCCCGCCTCTTCCCCAAGACACAGCCACAGCCCTCTCTCCAGTGCCTGACCCTGGAGCTTACAGGCAGCATTAACCCTCTGCTGGCCAGAGCACAGTGCCGCCACAGTGGCATTGTTGTCAACAGAGGTGGCTCTTTAATTAGGCGGTCGCTAGGCCCCTGTGAGTGCGAGGCCTTAGGCGATCGCCTAATTTGCCTGATTAGAGAGCCGTCTGTTTATTTTCAGTGTACACAAAATCATATGTAATGGAAGAGTTTCATTTTTTTTTTTTTTTAAATGAGTGTGCTGGGGTTTATACATGTCTGTAGACTCTTGCTTGTGACACGGCAATCAAAGGATATTGTATGGGTACAAGAAGTATTTGTGTTTTATTTAACCATGCCTCTTTAAGCTCTTCCCACTGTTAACACAGCCCATTGTTCACCACAGCACCTCGCATTACTGCTTTACTTGGGGTGCCAAAAGGTGCTGCAGGTCTTTTCCAATCCTAGCAATGACCCTGATGCTAATCAATCAATACTCTCTCCCCAGACTGACAATGCTGCTGTCCAAAGGTGCCTGCTTTACCACTTCTTCCACAATACATACACCCTGAGACAGAAAGTGTGTTAGTGGCTGGATCACCAGGTGAAAATAAAGGGGGGAAGGCTAAAAAAAAGAAAACTAATGCAGTCACCACACCTAAGGATTGGTAAACTGAAATGTATAAAATTTCTGTTTTGGGGTTTCAAACCACTTTAACCACTTCAATACAGGGCACTTACACACCCTTCCTGCCCAGACCTCACACTTTGACTGCCAATTACTCAGTCATGCAACACTGTACCCAAACAAAATTTTTATCTTTTTTTTCATACAAATAGAGCTTTCTTTTAGTGGTATTTAATCACCACTGGGTTTATTTTTTGCGACATAAGTGAAAATAGAGTAAATTGAGTACTGTCCGTGATACTTTTTTTATTTGCACTAACATACAATTTTTCAGGACAAGCTTTCGGGGTATGTCCCCTTCTTCAAGGTCCAAGCAGTACTGATTCACAAATTTTTAAGCAACATGTTAAAGAAGAAGAAAAAAAAAAAAGAGAAAGCCAAACACATACAAATCAATGGTAATAAAGATAGCAGCAGAGTTAGTGAGATAAGACAGAGGGAGAGCTATAGAATGCAGGGGGGGATACTAGTCACAGAGGGGTCGTAAAACTTTAGCATAATGTGTAAGGAAACCAATATCTAAATTCAGGCCGTTATTTTTCGTGTCAAAAAGAAGTATCATTCTTAGTTCAAACGTTTTCCTTTCCTGGATAGTTCTGAAATTCCCTTTAAGAACTAAAACATTGAGGTCTTCTATAGTGTGGTCCAGTTGTGAGAAATGATGTCCCACAGGTGTGCATAAACTGTCTTCTTTATGTTCTTTGATGGTATGTCTGTGCAAATTCATCCTCGCTTGCAACTTCTGTCCTGTTTCACCAACATAAATAGAGTGAAATTTTTTAAAAAACACTTTTTTTTTTAGTTTCTATGATAAAATTTTGCAAATAAGTTATTTTTGTTCATAAACTAAGGCCAGAATATATACTGCTACATCTCTTTGGTAAAAAATGACCCAAATTAGTGGATATTATTTAGTCTCTAGAAAGTTTTAGTCTACAAGCTATGGTGCAAATCATTGAAGATTGATCACATTTCTTGAGGCCCTGAAATGTCTGGAAAGTACAAATACCCCCCAAATTACCCCTTTTTGAAAAGTAGACAGACAAAAGGTATTTAGTAAGAGGCATGGTGAGTTTTTTGAAGTTGTAGATTTTTTCCCACAATTCTTGGGAACATTAAGAATTTTTTTTTCACAAAATTGTCATAACAAATTATTTCTCACACACAGCATATGCATACTTCCAATTACACCCCAAAATACATTTTGCTACTCCTCCTGAGTATGGCGATACCACGTGTGTGTGACTTTTACACAGCTTGGCCACACAGAGAGATCCAACATGCAGGAAGCACCATCAGTTGTTCTAGGAGTATAAATTATACCTCTAATTTCCAAACGACCCATTACATTTTTGAAGGCCCTGGAATTACCCATTTTGGAAAGCAAACACCCCAACATCTATTCTATGAGGCATAATGAGTCTTTTGAACGGTTCATTTTTTTTCCCCCACAAGTCTTTGGAAAACGTGGAACGAAAATTAAATTTTTTTTAATTATTATTATTTATTTTTTTTTTTTTACACAAAGTGGTCAGTTTATAAAGATATTTCTAACTCAAAGCATGTATATAGCAAAAATTACACCCCAAAATACATTCTGCTACTCATCCTGAGTATGGCGATACCACATGTGTGAGACTTTTATACAGCCAGTCCACATACAGAGGCCAAACACTGAAGTAGTACCTTCAGGCATGCTAGGAGCATAAATTACACATCTCATTTCATTCCTACCTATCACACTTTTGAAGGTCCTTGAGCACCAGGACAGTGGAATTGCCCACAAAATGACCCCATTTTGGAAAACAAACACCCCAACGTATATTCTATGAGGCATGGGCTGCAGATAGGTACTCGGGTACTCTGATGGGCTGGTGACAGGTACTCGGGTACTCTGATGAGCTGGTGACAGGTACTCAGGTGGACTGACTCGGGTACTCTGATGAGCTGGTGACAGCTACTCAGGTGGATTGACAGGTACTCAGATGGACTGTGACAGGTAGTCAGGTATTCAGATGAACTGTCACAGGTACTCGGGTACTTTGATGGGTGGTGACAGGTACTCTTTATTGGGGGGGGGAATCAGTGTGATTGATGTACACTGTAAGCAGTAACGAGATGTTACTGCACTCATCTTCTCACATACGATCGGTGTGTGAGGAAGAGAACCCAGTAACATCTCGTTAACGCGGTTTGTTGACATTCTGTGACTGGCTGTGATTGGACACAGCCAGTCACATAGTAAAGAGCCAATTTCATTGGCTCTTTACTGCGATCGGGGTTGGGCTGTGTCAGGGTGACAAGCCTCGTCTCCGATCGCCGCTCTGCGCACGCCCTAGGGGCGCGCAGGAGCGCCATGCATGTGGACAGTACATGTGACCGGCTGTGATTGAACACAGCTGGTCAGGTGGTAAAGATCCATTTTTTTTAATGGCTCGTTACACGGATCTGGGATGGGCTGTGTTTTTTTTTTTTTTGCCCCAGCATGCGCCCTGACTAGCGGCTCCCATGCGCATGTGCGGGAGTGACGTCACGCGGCTCCGGCCAGTCATAGAGCGATGCATACTAGCCCATTATGCTTTTACTTTGCAGGGGAATAAAGAGGAAGTAAAACCCATCACGGTTTACTTCCTCTTTAATCCTCTGCATTGTGCAAAAAGCCTGTTTGATCCTGTATGCACAGATCCTCCCCTTCTTTCATTGCCCACAATACATGTCTGGATAAAACAGAGTAAATGGAGTCAGGCTGCACATGCTCAGTTTGGTGTGTATTGCTAGAGTTTTTTTTTTCTTGGGAGAGTGCATGTGATGAGCACAGGGCCAATCAGCACTGTCAGACAGAGGTTCAGGGGTCCTGCATCCTGATAGGACAATTAGTGCAGTCTGAAAACCCCTCCTACAAGCTTTAACCAGGCACTGATAGAAGTCATAAGGCTGCCATATACTGCTGATGAGAAAAGGTATTTAGCAGTTAAATTTTACTAAAATTATTGTATTTCCGTGTTCTGTGTACTTTGGGAGACCAGATATAGTGAACGCAGGGTCCTGGGTTTAGTAACACTTTAATACTATGTATTAAAATGTATTTATGTAAGTGCTATAATAATTTTTCTGGAATTAGGTGTTGTCATCTATAGATACAATGTGGCCCCATGAAGATTAATTTTACCCAATTCTGCCCACTGGTTTGGTTTGGGTTTAATATGCCTGCTTTACATTCTGGGTATAGTGCATGTTTATTTTAAGCCCATCTAAAACTACTATCCAGCCTTTTCTTCAGCTTTAGGAATTAATAAGTATTAATGGTGCAACTGATATACTGTATATTAAAGTGCAACACGGAGATTTATTACTATCATTAATCCCTAAAGCGACACTGGTATCAATAGCAAACACAGAAGATGGAAGAAACTGTATTCATCTAAATGTGATATACACGTTCAATATTCTAGTGGAAAACAGTTACCAAGTAAGGCAAAAAGCAGAGGAATTGTTTTACAATGTGTTCATTTTGAAATGGTAAATTGATACTTTTGAGGAACTGCGCTAGATTGGTGTTATAGGTTTACCCTCAGGCTGAGATTACTGAGAACAGATTTGCAGGAATCATCATACAATATGTTCCACTTTACAATAGTTTCCTCTCTGCATCTATGAATCAGTGCTCTCACAATGCATTTTATGGGGTTTGTAAAAATGTATATGAACCGGAGAGAAACGATTGGATGCAATTAGCTCTGATGTGTTTGCATCTAATGCTTTTAGACACATCATCATTTTTCACATCGAATATGCAAAGTTTTTTACAGCCACCAGTGTGCTTCTGTAAATCAAAATAAGGTTAACAATAATTTAAATTATCTGTATAATGGAGGTTGCTTGCCTGCGATTTTGACATGTAAAAATGAGCAACCACCTGGAAATTGTGCTGAAGCTATGCTCCCACTCACTGCGTAATTATTCATCAAGACACCACTATAGGTAAAAACTTCAAAAGTTTCAGAATTGAAAAAAGGAAGATGTTATGGAGTTTGACAGAGAACTGAACAAGATGTATAGAGGTGAGTGGCCAGGACTTGGTGTTACCTGTGGCTAAGGATAAAACAAGCCATAGAAGAGCATGCAACTATTACTATAATCATCCAATTACCTAGAAAACCACAGAAACAAAATCAATACACTTATCAAGTACTTTTGAATTACATAAATCTACGTTGTACAGGTACCATTATAATGACAATAAGTGCAAAACGTTAAATTATGTGAGCAGACTGCAGTTCCTCTTTAAAGAGGAGCTGCAGTCTGCTCACATAATTTGTAATAAAAATATCTTTGCCATTCTGAAGCTTCCCATCAACCATTTTGCATATTATTTTATATATACTGTAATTGTGTACTTGCCAAATATGTTGCAGAAATCTCCCTCCACTAAGTCTGGTTGCATCCATTTTAACCGTGGGCAGCTGAAGCTGCTGCCTGTTCCCTTCCTGGATTTACACAGACACAGAGGCACACATCCAGCTCTGCAGCTCATTGGCCCTCTTATGACTCATCCACCCTCCCATCCTGGCAAACTCTCACAAGAGTGAGAGAGAGCTGTGCATGATGTCTTAAGCCTAGGCTTTTTACCAGACAAGAAACAGAAAGTGGGCTGTATGAGGTATATACTGGCAGAAAAAAAAATGGTTTTACTAACCAAAGTTAGCAAAAAGGGAAAAGGGATTGTGTGAGCGTGAGAAGTAAAACCAGATCATATAAAAAAGGTATAAAAGTATACAAAAATTTGTTGAAAATACACTTAAGCATAGTTTTGATATACAAAAAATAGAAATACCTATAAAAATACTGGTATATGACACCAAAAGATAAAATATAAACAGCATAGAGTTTATCTAACATACAAATGGGGTCTAGACCTGTAGTCGACCACAATGTGTCTGCAATATAGTCAGTAGTCAGTATTGCAAACTTCAATTGATCTTGTATATCATTTACGCATATGGTAAGCAATATTGTACTCTCTGCCTCTTACTTTGCATTCAGACCTTCATCAACTGGTTGTAAACTTTTTTTTTATCGAATATAGTGGTATATATGATAATTTTAATGCTTATCCATTTAAATGTTTGTCACACAATATAAATACGTATTGAGTGGTAAAATCCTTACTGCACCTTTCTGTTGACTTATTGTTTGTTAATATTGATTGAAAAGTCAATATATTGATTATACCTATTTTCTTGTAGTTCCACGTGCTTTACATCTCCTGAAGAAGCAAACAAGCGAAACATGTCGAGCACTGAAGCAGTGTGATTTGATACAAAGTTATATCTCTCTTATGTGTATATGGGATATGTATCACAACTTCTTTTATGGGTTGGCCATAAACAAAACTGACCAAATACTGTTTTTTAACTTGTTGGAAAAAAAAGGTAATGTTTTAATATATTCTTCTCTTTTTTCTGGCACCATAAAAATCCCCTTTCCCAATATTTGACAAAAATTATATTCATTCCTTTGTTTCTGTAATTGCGGGCTTACTGTTTCAAAACTTCTTCAATAAAAATATATTGAAAAAAAAGAGAATCCAAAATTCAAAAGGTGGACAGAAACAGGGTCAGGAATTATGCAAGTCAAATTTTTGCTGTGCGAATGCCTCATTTGCACAGCCCTCACAAATAATCCCAATAATTTGTGTAGTATGTTTATTCCCTATGTGTATTTTCCTGACTGAGATATTTCTGGGCACAAGATGGAGCTGATGATCACAGGAAATAAACATATCAAACAAACTGCAGGGAATATTTGTGAGAATGGCTGTGAGAATGCTTGAGACACTCACACAGCAAAGTATTTATTCATGGACTCCAGTGTCGGTCAAACGGTCGGTGGTCGGTCGGGTGGGTCTGGTGCACTTACCCCATCTATGGTGGGCAGCGCTTCTCCCGGGCTTCACAAGCGGCTTCCTTTGCCCGGCGGCGGTGACCGGTTTCACTTCCCCTGCTCTCCACAGGCATCGCGGTGGCTTCCGTTTCCTCCCTTCTTGGCAAACAATTGGGACTCTTCTCTTTTTGGGCAATCGGAAAATGGGTCTCAGACCTGAAAGGGGCCGGACGCATGAATAGGGGGTGGCAGTGTCCTGTCAAAATAGCGGCCGTGAATAGAGCATCGGGGTGGCGGCCGTGGATAGAGAGGGCCGCACTCCGGCGCACCTAATGGACGAGCTGCCACTGATAGACTTCTAAACCCCCATACACACTAATAGATTTTCTGCAGATTTTTGTCTTCAGATTTACCAAAACCATATGAGGACAAACCTTAAGAGTTTCAATTTGTATGCAATCAGGCAGGCCCTTGCACTACATGGTTTTGGTAAATCTGAAGACAAAAATCTGCAGAAAATCTAATAGTGTATCCATGACATATAAAAAATACCTGACCAGGACTGGCAGGCTCCAGAGTTAAATATGACTGTCACGTACCTGATGGTAGGGTCTTATATGCAGAGGGAGGCCTCGCTTACACCTCTAACTTGAAGCCCCTAATAGAGAAAACAGGAGGCACAGGAGTGCAGAGTCGCACAAGTGCCTGGCAAGATTGCTAGTAGAAGAGCTGGACCGGAACTGAAGTAGAAACTGGAACGGACCCAGGAACAGCTGTCAAACTGGAAACTGGAGCTTAGGCATGTGCAGGCAGATTGACTGGAAGCGTAAGCACACAAGTCCAGAGCAGGTGGACACTGGAGCAGGGTCAGGTGCAGGCAGGTTCGGCAACGGGCTGGCAGCAAGGTAGCAGATGGAGCAGGCAGGAACGTGGTCTCAGGTACAGGCAGGTTAGGCAACAGGTTGGCAGCGAGGTGGCAGAAGGAACAGGCAGTATCGTAGTCAAGACAGGCCAATTACAAGGATAGTCAGGAGCAAGCCGGGTAGGTCAACAGGAGCACGTACAGGCAAGCGATAATCAGGGATCACAGGCAATGCTGTAGACCAGACAGCACTGATCCAAGGAAGTAAGGCAGTTTAAATTGCCTGTTAGTGCCACAAACGTCACTGGACACGAGCTGACGTTGGCATTTCGTGGCAGTACTAGTGCGCAAGCGTGTGTGCATAGGTGCGCGCAAACGTGCTCGGGCAGCCCTTCTCAGTGGGACATGCAGAACAGGGGAACATCTGTGGTTGCCATCTTGATTGCTGGGTTGCCCTTCCTGACAATGACTTCTTGGTGTACAGATCCTTAAAGTGATATGAAAGCAATTATTGTTTTATTCTGTATCCAGACTGAAGTTCTTCTTCACGGGTTGTTTGAGGGAAATGGATATGCATTTTTCATGGCTCCTTTTATGGTATTTTTTGATTGTTATTGTATCTTCATGGTTCCCTCCTTCCCATGTGAATACGTGGTGTACTTTAGTGTTTGATGGCCTTTAGAGTGGGACCACCCTGTTCTCTATATCTGTATTAAGATTAAAATCTATAGGAATATCAGGGACCATTGTCATTATATATCCTGCTCCCTGCTGGGGTATTTGAGACTGCTTCACAACGACCCTGAATATTATCTGTGGGACTAGTTAAAGGGGTGGCTATGTCTCTAAAATGAGAAAAAAAGGTCACAGTTCAGTTTGTTCCCATCTGGGGAAGAATGGGGATGGCTTAGATGAAGAGAAGAAGCAAAGGTTTCAGTGTAGGAAATTCGGGATTGATTAGCTCATTAAGAATGTGAAAATAGTTTTTAGAGATGCATATTAAGGACAATGATGCATGGTTAAGCATGAAAGAGGCTCAAATGACACCTTGAAACAAGGAGTTACTTTGAGGACAAGTGACTGTGATACTTACAGCTCTTGTGGTCCACTATTAACATCCTGTCTCTTTTTTAGAGTGTTATAGTCCATTTACTAAAAGCATAACATCTGCAGTATCATTACCCCAGTAATGAACCTCGGGATTTGCAAATAAATGAGCTTATTAATTATATGCAAATCCCAAAGCCAATTTATGTGCTTGTGTGTCTGTGCGTGGCAGGTAGTGGGGCAGTATTGCCTTAGGGGGGTACCTGTTTGGTGCTGGAGAAGATGCAGTGAAAAAGCTCATATACAGGCCAGATGTATAAAAAGGGGTACAGATGAGCTGTATTCAAGTGAACTATGGATTAGGAGTTCAAGTGTGTAGGTGATCTGTAGAGGGTGTGCAGGTACGATGACGGCAGGTGTGCTATGGGGGGGGGTCAAGTAATCTGGGTGTATGTGAACTGTGGACAAGGAGTTCAAGAGTGCAGGTGAGCTGTGGGAAAGGGGTTCAGGAGTGCAGCAGAGCTGTGGACAAGGAGTGGAGAAGTGCGGGTGAGCTGTGAACAAGGGGTTAAGGGCTGCAGGTTAGCTGTGTATAAGGGGTTCAGAGCTGCAGGATGTTGTGGACAAGGGGTTCAGGGCCACAGGTGAGTTGTGGATATGGGGTTCAGGGCTGCATGTGAGTTGTGGATATGGGGTTCAGGGCTGCATGTGAGTTGTGGATATGGGGTTCAGTGCTGCAAGTGAGCTGTGGCCAAAGGGTACAAATGTCCAGGTGAGGTGTGAAAAATCGGATTTTTTTGTCATACTTACCTGTAAAATCCTTTTCTTTGAGTACATCATGGGACACAGAGTCAGGCTAATATTCATTAGCTACTTGGTTATACTCTATCTCCAGATGAATGGACACTGGTAGACCAAAGGTCTTCAGACAGGAAGTGATCCCCTATATAACCCCTCCCACACAGGAAGCAATTCAGTTTTGTAGCAAGCACTGAATCCTTAAAAAGAGGGGAGGGACCTCTGTGTCCCATGATGTACTCAAAGAAAAGGATTTTACAGGTAAGTAGACGAAAAAATCCTATTTTCTTTTTCATACATCATGGGACGCAGAGTTAGGGTAATATCCATTACCTACTGGGACGTCCCAGAGCAATAGCCTTGAGGGGAGGGAGATACCCTGCCAAACAATAGCCATCAGAACTTATACGGCAGCCCGCAGTACACTGCGGCCGAAAGCTGAATCCTCGGCTGCTCGAACATCCACTTGATAAAATTTTGTGAACGTATACACTGAAGATCATGTAGCAGCGTTACAAATCTGAGCCACAGATACCTGATGGCGAAAAGCCCAGGAGGTTCCTACACCCCTGGTAGAATGAGCTCTCACCCTAAAGGGAGCAGCTTTATGTTTCAGACCGTAGGCCTTAATGATCAATTGACAGACCCAATTGGCAATGGAAGCTTTGGAAGCTGCCTGCCCCTTCTTGGGTCCTTTTTGGTAAAACCAAAAAAGGAGTTTGATCCTCGGATCTCCTCGGATCTAGACAAATAAACCTTGACTGCCCGGACAACATCCAAAGAGTGCAGTCTCTCTTCCGCCGAACGAGGCTGAGAGAAAAAAGAAGGCAAAATAATGTCCTGATTTAAATGAAAGGCCTAAGGTTGTAACACGACCCTGTAGTGGTGAAGGATCAAGTATGGTTCCCTGCATGAAAGGCAATTCCGACACTCTTCTAACCAAGGTGATAGCCATCAGGAAGGCTAGCTTGCATGACAGCAAGTCTAATGGAATTTCCTGGATAGGTTCAAATGGTTGTTTCTGTAACACAGACAGCGCCAAGTTCAAGTCCCGAGGACACATAGGGGTCCTAATGGGGGAAGCAAGCAAGTTGCCCCCTGTATAAAGGTTCGGACCAGTGAATGGGAGGCTAAAAGCCTTTGGAAGACTACTGATAGGGCTGAAACTTGACCTGATTGTACTTAAAGCCAAATTTGATTTCCACAGCTGTGTCAGGAAATGTTCCATCCGCTGGTAATATCTGTTATTTGGCATGCAGTACTGAGGTCCACCAGCAGGGGTCTCCTGGCAGTTTGGAACTGTCAGGAGAGCTTTTCCCTGTTAATGTTATGTCATCTTTGGGCCGCAGTACTGGCGTCCACCAGCGGATGGATCCTGGCAGTATGGAGCAGGTATTCCCCTCTGCAGACAGGTGTCACCTGACGCTAATTAGCAGAGCTGCAGTATAAATACCCGGCAATTGCACACTTATGTTGCCCTGGTATTGTCCTTGAGCCCTGATCTGCATCCTGTTACCCTGAACCTGTAGCCTGAACCTGTAGCCTGAACCTGTAGCCTGAACCTGTAGCCTGAACCTGAAGCCTGATTCCTGGATCCTGGAACCTGCTGATCCTGTTTCCTGTCCGTTACCTGAACCCTGAACCCTGGACTCTGGACTCTGAGCCTTGTACCTGACCCATCCCTCCTGTTATCCATCCATCCTCTCTTGTCCTGTTTATCTCCCTTCCCAGCTACTGATTCCGTGTTTATGACCCCGGCCTGGCTTGACTACGATTCTGGTACTCCCTCTTGCTACATATGCTGGTTGGTTTAATATCACTGATTGTTTGGTTGTTCACTTGTATTTGTGGTGTGTTCACATATGCATTTTCCTTAAATAAACTTACTTTCACCTATTTATGTCTGGTTCACTCTGTTGCAGTCACACAGTTCTGGTCACATCTGGTTTATGACAGAATACCAGGGCCATCCCTGACCAGAAGTGGCTGCACAGGGGAACCATTTTGATTCAGTTGGTTGCAAACATGAATGCCGATGAGGTTATTTATTTTTCTCTGCTGGCATCTGAAAGTGATGATTATTGCCGCCAGGCTTTGAAAGGATGGTCTAGTGACCAGTTGTTTGCCACTATACGTTTGGCTCACTCCCTGGTCGATCAGGGTTATATATTGTTTGGGGAGGTGCAGCCTTTGATCAAGATCTGTACTGAGCTGGCCCTGCCCTGTATTCCAGAGGGCCGTGATGATTTCACTCCTCCTTTTGATATGAATCAGGTTGCATCCCTAGTATGGCTTTTTGAAGATGATCCAGCTGACTTTTGTGAGCACTATTCAGCCTGTTCCCCACAGGTGATTGCTGAGTGCATTGTGTCTGCTCAGTCTTTTGTGAGACAGGGAGATTTAAAAGCACAGTTTGTACAACCTATATGTCACGGAACGTCCCACACTCCGCTTGAGTGCTTCCGTCATATACCACTTCCTCCCAGTCTGTATACAGATATCCCAACCTCTCTGAGCACAAAACAAGGCGACACTTGCTTGTTGCTACCAAGAACTCACTTTATTTAGAATCAAAATTACAAGACTTTATATGCCATTGGAACCTCCTCTAACAATACAACTGTAACTTAATTAACATGAGCTAATTATCTAATCCTTTATACAGCCTAGGTGACTGAGACATGACCTTTCGCCCAGACTTGTGGTCACCGAGCTTCACACAGTTATATCAACACAATAGCAGTCGTCCCGTCTCCTACATTGTATAGAGGACAATGTCATTAGCTCATTCAATTAACATAAACACAGGTAGTTGGAATTGATGACACCAGCATCTCCTCACAGGATGTGTCCCAACAGAATGAATCAGTCTTATCAGCAGGGGGCTGCTGGAGGAATCCCCCCTCCCTCTTCAGGGACAGGAGTCCGCATACAATATATACATATATACACGACTGAGTCCGATTAGTACAGTTCAGCCTGGATTTCTCATTCACCTCACAAAGAGTATTGTTCCATTGAAAATCCAGGGCCCATAATCAAAAGGCAACAGGCTTGCACACAGTCCTCTCCAACAGCCTCTGTTCTGGCTAGGTCTGTCACATTTCTCCCCTTTCGGCAGGAGACTAACACAGGAGGAGACCCCAGACGGATTGACTCCGAAGTTAGTAAGTAGTTCCAGTCCTCTACTGCCTGTACCCACACAGTACCCCAAATAAATTATTCCAAACAGAGTATTACTCACCCAGCCATCCTCTGCCTCTCTCAGAGAACATATCCGCCGCTGGGGAGAGGCCCGGACTGGCCCTTCTCCCTGGAATCCTTTCTGCCGCTGGAGAGAAGACAGGGGGACTGGGCTCACTCCATCCTGCTGTTGGGGATCTGGGCCGACTGCCCAGCATCCCTGGGGTATACAGGTGGGGACTGAAGCCCCATCAACCGACACCAGATCAAGCTGCAGTTGTGAGGTGATGACTGCATTCTCTCCTTGGATCCTGATCTGCAGCTCGCGATAGACTGCCACCTCCTCACCTTGGGCCTCCACAATTGCTGCAGGTGTGGGGCATAGGTCTTGGACCCTCTGTCCGGTTGCCAGCACTTCTGCTGGGGGTTTGCCAGGTGGTTCCTCCTCTACAGAAACGTCTATTAAATCCCCAGTCTCTGGAAGTGGTAAAAGTGTGGGAGGTCTTGGACCCTCTGTTCAGTTACCAGATCTTCAGCTGGAGAAGTTTGTTTTAACTCCATAGATGCTGCTGGCAGAAAATCACATGTCCCTGTCAGTGTTGTGGGAGAAAGGCCGACTACCTCTTCTCTCAAGAAGGCCGAAGCCACTGTTGGTGCTGGGCAGAACACAGTGAACTTTGGCCCTGATAGCAGCTCTTCTGCTGGAGGCTCATCAGGTTGTTCTTCCTCAGCAGAAAAGTCTATCAAGTCCCATGTCTCTGCAACTGATGTCTGGGGATAGAGGTTCACCATCTCCTGTCCATGGAACCCAGAAGATGCTATCATTTCTGGGCAGAGGTTAGCAGAGCTCTGCCCTGTTGTCAGCACTTCAGGTTTGGGGACGGCAATCTCCGGATTTTCCACTGCCGATTCTCTGGCATGCTGCTGAACTTGTTCTAGCAGTTTCCTGTATGCCCTTTCCAGATGCTGTTCCTTCCTTAGCAAATGGTCCAGATCAGGTTTGAGCTCTGAGACCCCTGCAAGACCGAGCATAGACTCTCTATATTCTCTCAGGTCCTCAAGGTCAGGTTCCCCTTCATCGCCAAACATAAAAAGATCTGTAAGGTTCTCCCACAGCAATCCAGGGCCGCCAAAGTCATATCCCTCTGGAGAGCATTCTGTCGTCTCCCCTAAATATCCCTCCTCTGCGTGCCATTGCAGAGCCCGATAACGATTGTCCAGCTCTATCTCCTGCTGGACCAACCTGTCCAACTCAGTCACCCATTGCTCCTGGGGCTGCTCTCCCAGGAATGCCATCCGCAATGCCCGTTGGTCACTGGCCCGTTGCTCTTGGGTTGGAAAGCACTTGCCCTGTTTTATACCAGCGAGACGGAGGGCTGCAATCCAGAGCTCCACCCGAATTTGCTGCCTAAGCTCCAGGTATTCATCCTCAGACACAGTCCTGGTGTATGTTGAAAGGATGATTCGCAGCAGCCCCGGGAATTCTGATGCCAGGTCCATATCTCCGCTGGGGTGACTGAAGTCTGCTATTCTGATCTTGGATCCAGTTGGAGGTTTAGATTTCCCAGACTGCAGGAAGCTTTCCCGCTGCTTGCCACCAATGTCACGGAATGTCCCACACTCCGCTTGAGTGCTTCCGTCATATACCACTTCCTCCCAGCATGGTCTGACATGATGCAAGCAGCTCCAGCCAAACAAACCACCTCTGCCACCAAACACCAGCCTACCCAAATGTATGTTTCCCCATCACCCATGTCAACCGTCGTTGCAGCTCAATATACGCTGCTGCCAAACAAATACTCATATCCAGTCTCTGCTCCCTGTACCTATCCTGCATTCAACCCACCTGTCTCTTCTCAGCTGCCCACAAACCCACAGGAACTTCCTCCAGCTACTGTTACCTCTTCTCTGCCATATCCCAATCCTCCTTTCCAGTCTGCTGCACCCCTCACCTACAGAGCTTCAGTGGCTAAGCCAAAGAAAAAACGAAAGTTTTTTCCAACTAAGACGATCCTGACAGTAACCCTACCTGCCTCTGCACCAGCTAATCCAACCCAGTCTGACATCCCAGTGCCTGCCTTCCAGCCTGATGTCTCGGTGCCTGCCTTCCAGCCTGATGTCTCGGTGCCTGCCTTCCAGCCTGATGTACCTGCCTTCCAGCCTGATGTACCTGCCTTCCAGTCTGATGTGCCTACCTTCCAGTCAGATGTGTCCGCCTTCCAGCCTGATGTATCGGTGCCTGCCTTCCAGCCTGACGTCTCGGTGCCTGCCTACCAGCCTGACGTCTCGGTGCCTGCCTACCAGCCTGACGTCTCTGTGCCTGCCTACCAGCCTGACGTCTCGGTGCCTGCCTTCCAGCCTGACGTCTCGGTGCCTGCCTTCCAGCCTGACGTCTCGATGCCTGCTGCCAAGCTTGAAGTGCCCATGCCTGCTGCCGAGCTTGAAGTGCCCATGCCTGCTGCCGAGCTTGAAGTGCCCATGCCTGCCGCCGAGTTTGAAGTGCCCATGCCTGCCGCCGAGCTTGAAGTGCCCATGCCTGCCGCCGAGCTTGAAGTGCCCATGCCTGCCGCCGAGCTTGAAGTGCCCATGCCTGCCGCCGAGCTTGAAGTGCCCATCCCTGCCGCTGAGCTTGAAGTGCCCATGCCTGCCGCCGAGCTTGAAGTGCCCATGCCTGCCACCCAGCCTGAAGTGCCCATGCCTGCCGCCCAGCCTGAAGTGCCCATGTCTGCCGCCCAGCCTGAAGTGCCACCGTCTGCCGCCCAGCCTGAAGTGCCACCGTCTGCCGCCCAGCCTGAAGTGCCACCATCTGCCGCCCAGCCTGAAGTGCCACCGTCTGACGCCCAGCCTGAGGTGTCAGTGTCTGCTACTCAGCCTGTTGTATCAATGTCTGTGCCCGCTGTCCAGTTTGAAGTTCCAGTACCTGCTATTCAGTCCACTGCACCTGCTGTTCTGCCTGATGTGCCAGCACCTGTGCCCACTGTCCAGTCTGAAGTTCCAGTACCAGCTGCCCGGTTTGAAGTTCCAGTACCTGCTATCCAGTTCGATGTACCTGCTGTTCAGCCTGTTGTGCCAGTACCTGCTGTTCTGCCTGATGTGCCAGCACCTGTGCCCACTGTCCAATCTGAAGTTCCAGTACCGGCTGACCGGTTTGAAGTTCCAGTACCTGCTATCCAGTCCGATGTACCTGCGGTTCTGCCTGATGTGCCAGTGTCTGTGCTTGCTGCCCAGTCTGAAGTTCCAGTACCGACTATCCAGTCCGATGCACCTGCTGTTCTACCTGTTGTGCCAGCACCTGCTGTTCTGCTTGATGTGCCAGCACCTGTGCCCACTGTCCAGTCTGAAGTTCCAGTACCAGCTGCCCGGTTTGAAGTTCCAGTACCTGCTATCCAGTCCGATGTACCTGCTGTTCAGCCTGTTGTGCCAGTACCTGCTGTTCTGCCTGATGTGCCAGCACCTGTGCCCACTGTCCAATCTGAAGTTCCAGTACCAGCTGCCCGGTTTAAAGTTCCAGTACCTGCTATCCAGTCCGATGCACCTGCTGTTCTGCTTGTTGTGCCAGTACCTGCTGTTCTGCCTGATGTGCCAGTGTCTGTGCTTGCTGCCCAGTCTGAAGTTCCAGTACCGACTATCCAGTCCGATGCACCTGCTGTTCTGCCTGTTGTGCCAGCACCTGCTGTTCTGCTTGATGTGCCAGTGTCTGTGCTTGCTGCCCAGTCTGAAGTTCCAGTACCGGCAGCCCGGTTTGAAGTTCCAGTACCTGCTATCCAGTCCGATGTGTCTGCTGTTCAGCTTGTTGTGCCAGCACCTGCTGTTCTGTCTGATGTGCCTACTGCCCAGTCTGAAGGTCCAGTATCTGCTGCCTGGTCTGATGTCTTGGTACCCGCTGTCCAGTCCAATGAGCCTGCTGCCCAGCTCGAGGACCCAGAGACTGCTGCCGAGCTCGAGGACCCGGAGCCCGCTGTCTGCCCTGACGTGCCCGCTGTCTGCCCTGATGTTCCTGATGCCCAGCCTAAAGTGCCTGTGACCCAGCCTGACGTACCCCCATCTGTTATTCTGCTTGATGCAATAGACTATGGACAATTACAACCAGTTGGAGCGTCCGGAGGCCGCTCCTTTGAGGGGGGGTACTGTCAGGAAATGTTCCATCCGCTGGTAATATCTGTTATTTGGCATGCAGTACTGAGGTCCACCAGCAGGGGTCTCCTGGCAGTTTGGAACTGTCAGGAGAGCTTTTCCCTGTTATTGTTATGTCATCTTTGGGCCGCAGTACTGGCGTCCACCAGCGGATGGATCCTGGCAGTATGGAGCAGGTATTCCCCTCTGCAGACAGGTGTCACCTGACGCTAATTAGCAGAGCTGCAGTATAAATACCCGGTAATTGCACACTTATGTTGCCCTGGTATTGTCCTTGAGCCCTGATCTGCATCCTGTTACCCTGAACCTGAAGCCTGATTCCTGGAACCTGCTGATCCTGTTTCCTGTCCGTTACCTGAACCCTGAACCCTGGACTCTGAGCCTTGTACCTGACCCATCCCTCCTGTTATCCATCCATCCTCTCTTGTCCTGTTTATCTCCCTTCCCAGCTACTGATTCCGTGTTTATGACCCCGGCCTGGCTTGACTACGATTCTGGTACTCCCTCTTGCTACATATGCTGGTTGGTTTAATATCACTGATTGTTTGGTTGTTCACTTGTATTTGTGGTGTGTTCACATATGCATTTTCCTTAAATAAACTTACTTTCACCTATTTATGTCTGGTTCACTCTGTCGCAGTCACACAGTTCTGGTCACATCTGGTTTATGACAAGCTGACTGTAAAAAAGAGAGTATTCTCCCAATCTCGTATTTCCGAGGATGCCATTTTCTGGCTTCACACACAGCAATATAAGTCTTCCAGACCTTATGATAAATTTTCTTAGTGACAGCTTTTCTAACATTCCCTAGGGTAGACACTACTGATCCTGAGATGCCACAGTTCTTTAACACCCTGGCTTCAAAAGCCATGCTGTCAAATTTAGAGACTGTAAATTGGGGTGGAAAATAGGACCTTGAGACAGTAGAACGGGGCGACGTGGAAGCGTCCATGGCCCGTCTAGTGTCAGTCTCACAATCTCCGGGAACCAGGGTCTTCTGGGCCAGGCTGGTGTCACCAGAATGACTGGAACCCCCTCTTTCCGAATCCTATGCAACAAATGTGGAAGGAGAGGAAAGCATAAACCAGGGAGTACTGTCTCCATAGAACTATTAGAGCATCTGCTCCAATTGCCAGAGGATCCCTTGTTTGGGACACAAATTGCTGTAGCTTGTTGTTGAACCTGGATGCCAATAGGTCGACCTCTGGCCATCCCCAACACTGGCAAATTTTCCTGGAACACCCCTGGGTGTTAGGACCATTCCCTCGGGCAGATCTGCTGGCGGCTGAGATCTGTCTTCCAGTTCTCTGCTTCCGGGATATGGACTGCCGATATAGTCGGCACATGTCCCTCTGCCCAGACTAGTATGTAGTTCACCTCCTTCAGAGCTGAATGACTCCTGGTACCGCCTTGGCCTTTATATAGGCCATTGCAGTGGCATTGTCTGACTGAACACTGATAGGGCAGTCCTGAAGCTCCACCGTTCAGGACTGTAGGGCCAAATGTACTGCCTGTAATTCCAGGATGTTGATGGGCAGGATCTGTTCTGTCCCTGACCATTTCCCCATAGCTGTGAGCCCTTCTAGGGTAGCTCCCCAGCCTGAGAGACTGGCATTTGTAGTCAGTACTCTGGGAGAAAGGATTTTCCCTTTTGCAGGTTCTGATCCTGCAACCACCAGTTTAGGCTTAAGCATGCCTGAGGAGATAAGCACATTGGATAATCCAGGGCTTTTCCTCTTCTGATCCAGGCCAACAAGATGTCCTCCCTCCCTTGAAGACTCATACAGAGCCGAATGGAGGGTTGTCTGGTGCCCCTTATCTGACGCACCTGAACCTTCAGGGCACAGATCCTTACAGGTGGCAAGAATACTCTTGCTTGAACCGTATCTAGGATCAGATCTAAATACTTTAGACTTTGAGCTGGTTTCAATACTGACTTTTCTGTATTTATGATCCAGCCTAAGCTTTTTAAATACTGCACTGTGCATGCTCTGTTCTAAGCCGGAACGTTCTGTGCGTGAGTGCGCACGTGCGTGGTCCTGGCGAACGGGCGTGGATGTATTCGCGTATGACTCGAATCCTAGTGCGCCTAGATAAAAGGCTACTGCGCATGTGCGGCGAAGCCACATGTGCCATTGCTGCCAAACAAACTGCTAAGCATAGCAGCACTCTTGCTAACGCATGTGCGCCCTGGTGAACCAAGGCAAAATGGCGCACCGTCGTGCGCCATCATACAGGTAAAAAACAGCCAGACACAAGCAAAAAAGTTACACTTTGCAAACACCCACAACTAGCCCAAAACTCTCCCATCTGGTCACTGCACACAGGTGTCCAGCCTCTAGCTTGACTGATTGTTATAATCACTAGAACACCCCACAATAATAAAGGGGTTTCACTTACACGTCCAGGCGCAGGGCAGCTTAGAAACCAAGAGCCCAATCTTCACCCTTCATAGTGGGTTCCTGTCACTTGAGGACATTCAAGGACTGGGTACCCCTTTCATGTTTAGGGTCCACTTACTTGGACCTGTACAGCACCCTGCTGGAATGCCTTAGCGCTATGGTGTCCAGGATTCCACTTCGCAGGGTCCAGCGCCCGGAGGCCGCATTACAGGCAAAACCTTGCAGGATCTTAAGTCTTCTTTGCGAGGCTCGGGTGCCATTTATCTAAGCATATAAAGCCTGTGTCAAATGAATCCGATCGGTTAATCCCTTGATTCATTTAAGAACCGTTTCTGGGACTAGATACCTGGAGCTCAGAGAGCTCAAACAAACCGTGCCATCCACCTTGCAGACACTGGTAAAAAAAACTGAAGTGCTTCCTGTGTGGGAGGGGTTATATAGGTGATCACTTCCTGTCTGAAGACCTTTGGTCTACCAGTGTCCATTCATCTGGAGATGGAGTATAACCCAGTAGGTAATGAATATTATAAGGAAGTTCACCGCTCACAGGTAATTACCTCTCCTAGGTTCAGCTGTTTCCACAATCAAGCAGGGTGCAGGCTCTGTTTGCAACAGGAGTGATAGAAAAATAAATGACTGGATAGCCACACACCAAAGAATTCACCTTTTTTTGTATAAAAATAGATATCAAAGCATCACAAATGGGTACAGACTAACTGTACAGCCGCTGACGTGTTTTCACACCAGGCACGGTGCTTAGTCATAATGGTAATGAATATTAGCCTGAATCTGTGTCCCATGATGTATGAAAAAGAAAAGGGGTTAAGGGCTGCAGGTGAGCTGTGGAAAAAGAGGTTCAAGAGTGCAGGTAAACTGTGGACAAAGGTACAGGAGTGCAGGTGAGCTGTGCACAAGGGGTACAGGAGTGCAGCTGAGCCTTGGACAAGGGGTACAGGAGTGCAGCTGAGCCTTGGACAAGGGGTACAAGAGTGCAGTACAAGAGTGCAGGTGAGCTGTGGACAGGAAGTTCAGGAGTGCAGGTAAGCTGTGGACAAGGGGTACAGGAGTGCCGCTGAGCTGTGGACGAGGAGTACAAGAGTGCAGGTGAGCTGTGGACAAGGGGTACAAGAGTGCAGGTGAGCTGTGGACGAGGGGTACAAGAGTGCGGGTGAGCTGTGGATAAGAGGTACAGGAGTGCCGCTGAGCTGTGGACAAAGGGTACAGGAGTGCGGTTGAGCTGTGGACAAGGGGTACAAGAGTGAGGGTGAGCTGTGGACAAGGGGTACAGGAGTGCGGGTGAGCTGTGGACAAGGGGTACAAGAGTGCGGGTGAGCTGTGGACAAGGGGTACAGGAGTGCGGGTGAGCTGTGGACAAGGGGTACAAGAGTGCGGGTGAGCTGTGGACAAGGGGTACAAGAGTGCGGGTGAGCTGTGGACGAGGGGTACAGGAGTGCGGGTGAGCTGTGGACAAGGGGTACAGGAGTGCGGGTGAGCTGTGGACGAGGGGTACAGGAGTGCGGGTGAGCTGTGGACAAGGGGTACAGGAGTGCGGGTGAGCTGTGGACAAGGGGTACAGGAGTGTGGGTGAGCTGTGGACAAGGGGTACAGGAGTGTGGGTGCGCTGTGGACAAGGGGTGCAGGAGTGCGGGTGCGCTGTGGATAAGGGGTACAGGAGTGCGGGTAAGCTGTGGATAAGGGGTACAGGTGTGCGGGTAAGCTGTGGATAAGGGGTAAAGGAGTGCGGGTGAGCTGTGGACAAGGGGTACAGGAGTGCGCGTGCGCTGTGGATAAGGGGTACAGGAGTGCGGGTAAGCTGTGGATAAGGGGTACAGGAGTGCGGGTAAGCTGTGGATAAGGGGTACAGGAGTGCGGGTAAGCTGTGGATAAAGGGTAAAAGAGTGCGGGTAAGCTGTGGATAAGGGGTACAGGTGAACTGTGGATCAGGGGTGCAGGTAAGCTGTGTATAAGTGATACAGGAGTGCAGGTAAGCTGTGGACAGGAGGTTTTGCTGTGCAGGTGAGCTGTTGACTGTGATCCAGGGATGCAGCCAGGTACAGGCATTATAATCCTGGACAGGGACTTTAAATAAAAGAACAGGGTTTATAATAGTAATAAAATACATGATCATAGCTAGAAAATATATACAGTCTGTGTGCAGAAGTGATCTCTTACACGGATCAGTCAGTGTTAGGCAGGAGCTCACACTGCTACTGCTCTCTTCTCGAGTATGGTTAAATAAAATCTGTTCGTTCTTTACCAGCCAAACCACAAGGGGCGCTGCACTGCTGAGGACTATGCGTTATGCTTTGTTGTTTCCCAGGGAAAGATATAGTTGTCCTTTCAGTGGCGGTGGTCCAAGGGTTGGGAATTGTTGGCCTGCTAGTCATGTGATGCGAGGAGTTTCCGGTGTAGTGTGGAGAGAGCCGGAAGTAGTAGGTGAGGGTGAGGTTTATGTGTACAATGGATGTATTGTAATGTAGGGCGCTCAGTGGTAGTGTGCCGGTCGCCTGCCTGGCTGGAGAATGGTGTGCTCTGTACTCAGTGGGTGATAACAGGTTATTCCTGAGGAAGTGTATTACACCCTTCATCTTCACGGTGTGTTTGTATCAGCCACAGGCGCCCCCCCATTCCCATCATTGTGTACATATAAGGAATACGAGTATGTTCACTAGTCACACATGGCTGTGTGCTCATCGTAGAGATACTACTGTGCTAGGACCGCAGAGCTGACAATCTATGGCTGTGTGTACACCACATCTCTGGGCTCATCTACCCAACATGGCTTCCAGGAACTTCTTGTCTCCCCTCATTGGGTTCAATTCAGTTAATTTCTTCGGAGCCTGATCCTTTCTTCTCTCTATTCAATAGAGATGTGATCATACCATCAGCACCACCCATAACAATCCTTATAAGCAGCTCCACCTATGTGGACACATTTTACAAGATTATTCGTTTATTAAATTCGCTATTAAACCCAAAACCAAAAATATAATATATTCCAGCGTACCAGTCATATGTGGAGGGTGAATTCGTTTTTTTTTAGGCTTTTTCCCATCTGTTTTCACCTGGTGATCTGACCAGTAACACACCTTCTGTGTCAGTGGCAGTTCACACCAGCTCGCTCTTCGAGATCACATGTGATTCACACCGCACTGCAGTGCAAATCACATGCGATGTCCGTGCGATGCAATTTTAGTCATACAGATAGTATGGCTGATATCGCATTGCATTCAGACCAAACTCGCACAGGACCTTTTTTTTTTGGTCCGCACCAGAATCGGATCGCATGGGTATGAAATCCGATTCATGTCCGAACTGACAGTTCGCAGTGCGATATGCAAGCTGAAATAGGGGTTTCATTAACAATGTATTGACACTCCCAGCAGTTTGCATATGGAAGTGTGAACTGCTGTGCGAGTCAGGTGCGATGCGGGAACCCGCAGTGGATTTGCAGGTTTCCCGCATCGCACAAGTGTGAACCGAGCCTTAGATTACCTACCCTCTAGATGAGTGTGCACAGGGGGGACAGCAGCATTTACAGTAAATGTTTTGTTCCTTTTGGGATAAAGGTTTCTACATAAATAAAAGCTGATAATTGTAAGCACCCCTGTCGATGTTAAGTTGGCCATTGATGGATCGAAATTTAATATGTGCCATCGGCGCAAAACAAATTCCATTGAAATGTATCTTACAATGCCGGCTGTGCTGCAGCTAATAATCACCACTGTCAGTGAAAAATTTGTAAAAAAAAGTATGTTTGTGTAGCTGCGCTAGCTCTTTAAATATATATAGATCAAACAGTGCATTAAAATTCCAACTGTCATATAAATATGTCTTATTTAACGTGTGCTAGTGATTTCCATCAAAAAGCATGTTTGCAAATCAAAAAAGTAACAATAGTATAAATTAATAAATAATAAAGTCCAAATGAATGAATCCACCGTGCTGAACAAAAGGTGACTTCCAATACAATCGTGTCGTGATTCACCTCCACCATCCAATCTATGTGCTTACCACAAAGCAATAATAAACAAGCCATTGTAATGCCTTTCTTTAATCCTCCAAGCAGGTAAGTAGATATGTTTCCACCAGATCCCAGACTATTTTCTTATGCTCCTCCTGTTATGGTTCTCAAAAAACAAAAATGCCCATCATTGTGCAAAATTCCACACTTTAATTGTTAAAAGATCATATAAAAGTTTGCACTCATACGTATGTGTTCCTCAGACTGGCATTGAGTCTATCCAACATTCCAGTAATGGTCGTAATTGCTACAGGGTTCAAGCCTCAATCTCAGTGCGGTACATTCGGCAGGAAATTATGTCAGCGTCGCACAACCAGCCTCAATGTGTTTCACATGAATAATGCGTCATCAGGAAGCTTTTCAAAATTTAACTCCTATGGCCGTTCCTGCAAGAGAGAAATCAATCTATGAACAGCTTCTCTTAAAGCGGTAGTAAACCGCAGGAAAAAAAAAAACCTGCAAGAAAATGGCATAATTTGCTAGTATGCATCGCATACTAGCACATGCAATGCATAGAAGAAAAGAAGAATAAAAAAAAAAAAACAGGTGACAACAGTACTGTATGAAAAACATGGCACTATTTTATGATACGCAGAGCTTTAGCTAACTAAAAGTCATCCTGTTCAGATTAAACTCTACTTTAAATATTGTAAAGGTCAGGATATGGAATGATGAGTCCACATTTTCCAGTATCATGGTGCCTGGATCTGCACCAAATGTTGCAGAAAATTATTCTAAACGTTTCACATATATGCACAAGTTATGACCCTTTAGCTCGGTTCACATTAGTGCGCTGTGCGAGATCGCATGTGATTCACGCCACACTGCAAATCACATGTGATGCAGTTTCAGCCATACAGATAGTATGGCTGAATTCGCATCACATTCGGACCAAACTCGCACAGGACCCTTTTTTTTCTTCCCTTCCAGAATTGGACCCGTGCGAACCGATTCCTGTCTGAATTGACAGTTCGCACTGAGATATGCGAACTGAAATGAGGGTGTCATTAACTTTGTATTGACACTCCTAGCAGTTTGCATATGGCAGTGTGAACTGCCTTGCGAGTCAGGTGCGATGCAGGAATTTGCCGCGTTCCCACATCACACCTATGTGAAGCCGAGCCTGACAAGTTCATTTACAGCGATGTATTTACAAATATACTGTTATTTCTATTTATTTATTTATTTTTTAGAGCAGTTGTGTCTCTATCGCTGTCACCATGGCTGAATATTCTAACGTAAAATCCACCAAGCTGGTGCTGAAGGGAATGAAGGATAAGAAGTAAGACATTGTGCCAATTTGTAATTGCCTAATATCTATCCAGATGTTCTATAGAGATGTAATGTATCATGATGCCTAAGGTTTTCTGTTTGATTCTTTTTCTTTAATTGATACAAATTGTTTAGAATGTTTTCCTTAGGAGGTGGGCTAAAAATGTTAGACCATCTGCTTTTGCTTTTTTTTTTTTCCATTTACTTCTCTTCCCTCTTTTATGAAGAAACAATGACTGAAGATGATTTGTTCCTTCATGCTCCCACTGGAGCAGAGATCTTATCTGCATCTACAGATCCTATTTACTGGTATTTATGGTACTCCTCAAACTCAAAGGCTGTATTTTCTGTGTTATGCTGGAACACCAAATGAGTTTCTTTTAAGCCTAGTACACATGGTCCGAAAATTGTACCAAAAATACTGCTTTCGAAACAATCGTACGATAATCTGATTGTTAGTACACAGCTTTTGAGAGCCAATGAAGACAAGTCATGCGAAATTATCCGATGGGACAAGCACGAAAATTTTTCTCGTACGATACCAGATTGTACAATTTACATTTAATCAGTGCAGTGTTCATCCAAAAATATAATATAACACATTACATCACTTCCAAAGTTGTATTCTGTCATACAAGAATTTTTGTAACTTTAGTAACCTCTTAATTTTCAATATGGTCCTAGGATGCAAAAAAAGAACAATCATTCGTCCGATAATCTCATTGTGTGTACCAGGCTTTAGATAGGAATTTCTGCAGGTTATTTCTCCTATTAAAGATCTATTGTACAAAATCATGATGTACTGATCAAAGAAATAAATAAACATTTCTGTGCTGCATTTGACCAGCTGATGTTAGCAGAAAACTGGTGGAGAAATGATTTAGAAATCAAAGGTATTTACTGTATATTTCTCTTGTAATGTCAGTTCTTCCCTGAGGAAAAAGGAATGTTTGTGGCCAAGTCATTAAAGGTATAACTTATAAGGAATGTTTAAAACTTTCTAATTGTTGAATAGGTAAGGAGCGAATTAAAACCTCCTTTTTTTTTTTTTTTTTTTTTTTTTTTTTTGCTGCCTGAGTCCTGTTGTAGAGATTTCCCTGTGCTTTCTGTCCTGGAGATTCAACAGGAAGTCTTGAAGTGAAGGAAATCCCTGTACAGTCAGTCCCCGAGTTACAAACATCCGACTTGCTCATACTTACAAATGGAGGAAGACAACAGGAAGTAAGAGGAAATCTACCCCTAGGAAGGGAAATTCACTCCTATAAGAGATATCATGGGAAGGTGTCTCCATTGAAGCTTTATCACTAATCCTCGTTTCCACAACAACCCAAAATTTTCAAAATTGAATTGCCACAGGGACAGAAAGTGAGGTGAAATCTTCTGAACGGGGGCACAAACAGCAAAACAAACGTTACAGGGGTGTTAACCCCTTTTGAATTATTTTTTGGGCTGGAGTTGCACTTAAAAGAAAGCTGTTATAGCTTACATACAAATTCAACTTAGGAACAAACCTACAGACCCTATCTTGTTTGTAACCCAGGGACTGCTTGTATTAGTTATCACCAGAACAGGTTTCTCCATTGTAAGATTTACCTTCACCTTTTTGTTCTTGTAACATCTCCAATGTTTTTGATTTATCATTTTGGCTAGCCACACATGCTTGGATGACTCATAGTTTCCTCCATCGATGCTAAACAGCACATGGATGGAGCAATCCTCCCTGCTGGCTATTGTATTCAGACAGCCACAGCACCTGCTGCATCCTATCCGATGTAGTCTCTGTTCAGACTTTAATTTGCCACCCAGCTCTTTGGATTTTTTCATTTGAAGTTTATCAATCCAGGGTATGCTGACAGAGGCTGGATCTACCTAGCTAGGACACAGACAGCAATAAAAACCTATGAATTGAGTGGAAAGGGAAGTACCTCAGAGTGTAATAACACATGGACTCTACAAGTATAGATTATTCAAATATTTTTGTTAATGGGGAAATATATGGGGATTTGTTTAAAATAATATGACACTTGTGCCTTGGTATTATATAACAGTATGGTTGGGCTGCTGCTGTCCAAAATTGTCCCCACTACTGGGGCAAGATAAACAGCATATTGTTCTCCTTGATGCTAATCCCTCTTAAGGTTACACCCGTTTTAAACTCCTATACGTGTCTACAACCTTGGATGGATAAATATCTCAGTGATTGATTATTTACATTACTTGCATGCATGCATAATATGTGTAAACCAAATACAATAATGATACATCAAAGAATATAAAGTGACAATGATTAAAGTGTTATTAGTGCAATAAAGTCTTTTTGCGAAAAAAAGTGCTGTAGTGATCCATGTCCCCAAGATGTCAATACATCCTCCTGCTGGGGATGGTGTAAAAATTCAAACTCACCAGATGCGTTGGACTCTTTTGCCATATAGCAGAGTCTACTGTAGGTCCTTTAATGGGGACCAAACCCAATGCGGTATCCTCTGGTGTCCTCTACTATCTCCTCTGTGGTGGTTATCCTTCAATGATAGCTCTGGGGCTTCCGGGATGAGTAATGGGCAGCATATGATGTATGGAAAAGGAAGCTCCTCAAAGAGTAATATCCTCAGGTTTATTGTTAAAAACAACTTTGCAAATTATTTTAAACTGTCACAATGACAGAACCAGCGCCACTAAAAACCCTTGGCCCTACTAGTTCGGAGACATGGTTACTGATCAGCATCTAATGTACGTACCACTCTTCTGGCTGGAAGTGATGTTTGAGAGAGTCAGCTTACTATATACAGTATATGGGGATTTGTGCTTGTGCCTCTTCTCTTAAATAATTTTTTTTTCTATAGTGTAGTACAGGGCTATTCCTTAGGTGCTTTTACATATTTTGTTATTATTTAACAACAAAGATTTTCTAGTTTTTGACTTTTGAATGTAATGGCTTTATAGACAGGAAGTAAGGGCATGTGATGTTATGTATAGGATGTGAGAGTAGGTCTCATCAAATTGATGGAAAAAGTCCTCCTAGAAAATGTCACTGGAACCAGGTGTCCCAATTGGAAGATTTCCTTTCACCACTCCTTCCAGTGACAACTGTATTATTTTAAATACCCCATCAGTTTCTGTTCCAATCAATGCTCAGCAGAAATTCTCTGGAGAAATTGAGAGGGAGCATCTTCCCAGAAATAAGAAGCCGACAGGGACTTCAATATGAATATTCTTTAAAAAAAACATTTTCTTTCTAGTAAGAAGAAGCACAAAAATAAGAAAAGAAAGCTAGATGATTCAGAAGAGAATAAACTGGACATTGTCGGTAAGTCTGTCAGGTTACTAGCTTACTCTTTTCTCTGCAAGATGTATTATACCTGTATATAGAAATACACCAGTCACTGCTAGTCATGCTAGTGAATGCTAGCCTCCTCTGCTAACACACAAGTTCTGAGGTCGTGGCTGTTGTAATCATAAATAAAGTTTGTGTGTGTGAGAGTTTTTAAAAAAAATATGTGCACCTTAACCTTTTATGACCAGTGGAGCATTCGTTAACTTGACAGTAACGCTATTAATAATTTGCCTGCCCTCGTAATAATTGGTACATTGTTTTCTAAATAAAGAAAAAAAAGCTTTTACAGACACTGTTTTATTAAATCATTTATTAAATATTGTATCTGACAATTACAGTATTAAACAATGGCACCTGCAGCCTTAATAGTTTGTGAACGATTCTGTGGTCTGCATATAATTACAATAATTGGCTATCATATTGATCATGACCAGGAGCTGCACTGATTGGTTCCATATTGTTAGTGGACCTTTTGGCTGTCAGTAACAGGACGGTCTGACAGCTAGGAGCGCACATCTGTCAAAAGAGGAATGTAGATCAGTCTTCAAATTTGAGAAGAATAGCAAATCCTCTTTTGGACCATACACTTGTTGCTGCTTGTGTACTAACCTCTGCAAAGCCCAATTTGTGTCTAGCTAATTGTTTGTCTGCAGTGCAAACTGTAGAAAAACTGAATGTAAACATAATGTTTACACTGGCTTGGGCATGTGGTTACGTTATCAAAGCATACAGAAAGAAAAGGCTTAGGTAGAAGATTGTGTTTGCAAAGTGGTTTGCTCTTCCTGGATGTATTGAAAGAGCTAATGTAGTTCATACATACACTTCTCATTTAAGTTCTCTATTAAAGTAACTTATCTCTGTATTTCAGGAAATTGGTGGACAGTCAAATGTTTTGGTGACATTTCAGGAATGGTAGCCATTGAAATGGACAAAGGAGCTTATATCCATGCCCTTGACAATGGCTTATTTACTATAGGCGCTCCACACACGGGTAAGTATTTAACCCCTTTATTGTAGGATTTTTTTTTTTATTATTATTATTTGCTCACATGTTAAAATGCAAAATTTGCACCAGAAGAAATACCCCCCAAAAAATATATTTCATGAAAGCAGAGACCCTATAGAATAAAATAATGAAAGTTGCTTCCTTATGCCATACAATAAATGCACTACTGTTTATCCATTCTATATTTTCAGCAAAAAATACACTCAGATTATTTTAGTGTATACAGACACAATATAATATAACTTTTTGGTAAAATATAAAAGAAAAAGTTGCATCGAGTAAATATATATCAGCTATGTCCAGCCTCAAAATTACACACACCTGTAAAAATGACAAAACAATGGTAGCCAAATTTGTCCATAGGTGACACTTTAAAGGCTTATACAGTTTATCGGTTCAGAATTAACTAAATGAAGGCCCTGGAATTATTGCTCTTGCTCTGACGTGCTCAGCATTACCTAATGTGTGGTGCAATCTTTGTTTCGGTACGTGTGAGCATTTGGCACGTGCAATCGGGATATATACATATCTATTCACATGAAACATTTATACACATTAAAGTACAACGAAAGGCATGACAGTCTCTAAACAAGTCCCAAATCAAGCTGAAATGTGATACACAAGCCTCATAAAGTTCCTTTACCTTCCCAGATAGTGGCAGCACTTCAGCAACAGAACCAGCGCTGTCAGTCCAAAAGGCGTGGGCAGGACTAGGTGTGGCCATGTACTGTTGACAAGCTACAGGCTTATGAATCAGCAGTGACAATGCAGATAGCCAAGTGCACAGTGTCAACTCTTCAGAATTCAGGAGCAGTGCATCTACTCGCAGGAAGCTGCATTAGGTGAACATCATTGGCAGGATCAACCGATATTGTGCTACACGGTAGTGAAAGAAGGAGACAGCTCATGCCTACCAGTTTTCGGGACTGCTTGCATGATTTCAGTTGATTCACGAGGTGGCACAGGGCACATCTTGCTGCGGTTTTATCTGCAGTCACAACCAAAGGTCAAGTAATTGCATGAGGATATCTTGGGGAAGAATATAAACCGTGCTTCATAGGGCTAACAGGAAATCCTTGTCACCACATAGCCTTTTCAACTTAACGGGAAAAACAGTACTTGAGAATGCATGATCTACAACCTAGTTAAAAATTAGCATTCAGTATTTTTATTCCAATGGTAGGCATGGATTCATGATTTAGAGGGGAATTCAAATACACCTCATCTTAATTAAAGGAGAAGTCCAGCCTAAGCTTGTTTGGCTGGGCTTCTCCTATGGGTCACAGGAGTGCAATTCGTCTGATGTCCGCTCTCTGTTGACGTCATAATCCTGACAATAAAGTCTGGTTCCACCAGGTGCCTGGACTGATGCCTGTCTCAGCCTCTCAGCGAGCCCATGAGACAGACGATTCCCTCCCCTCCACAGCTCAGCGCTCCAATGAGCGTGGAGGAGCAGAGCAGGAGAGCTGCTGAGTGACAGGCAGCAGCTCTCTGCTCAGGGAGCTGAGAGAATCGAGCCATCGGCGGTGTTCGGTGGGTGGCTCGGTTCTCAGTGCAGAGATGCCGGGGAACAGATGCAGCATCAGTCCGATGCTGCATCCACCTAGGTAAGTATGATAGGTTAAAAAAAAAAAAAAAAACATAATTCTCTTTTCACTCTTTAGTTGAATAAAGCAAAAAACTCCATAAGCACTTCACAAAAGTATCCATCCGCTATCATATTTATATAAAAATTCATTCAGATTTAACCTTTTGAACAGTTTAGCGCAATGAGAATAATGGATTGCTTGCCATTTGTCACTGTATTTCATTAAAGGATAAGATCACCTTTGGTAACATATTACGTGTTACACACGTATTTGTGGGGTAACGTCACATGTTACAATAGAGCACCTATATGCGTCACTCCGATCCCCTGACGTGACAGCGGCAAGAAATCTTCTCCCCATACCCACTGTCGCAATTTAAAAAGAGTGTGGCTGTGTGGGGCTCCGCCCACATGGCAGCCTCATTCATTCCCAGCAATTTGTGAATGAATGAACTATAACTACAGTCTTCCACTGCAGCCGATGGCTTGTAATTCTAAATGAACTGCGCGAGGTGCTAGTGAGCAGTCTCGTATTTCATTGATCTTCACGCTCATCGATAACTGTTTGCCTGTATGAGAGGTAATGGCAGACAGCTATACTGGGAATTTGCAGGAGTCTGGCATTGCACCTGCAATCTGTTGTGTATGGGTGAACTGCTCTGCAAGCTCCAGGAAAAAAAATAATGCACATTTTTTTACCCTCAAAAAATCTGTGCATTTATTATTTTTTATTTTTTTTAAGTTGAATTTAGCCTTTAACATTGCAACTGAAGTGCGTTTATGAAAATGTGTGTGTAATCCCTCTCTCTTATAAGAAATCATTGTCTGTCTTTGTAGACCACATTGATCATCACTTGAGTTAACAAGGATTAACTTTTTTTTCTCGTTCAATGTTTTTATTGAGATTTACATAAATAAAAACAATAGAATATAAACATTGATACATGAGATACTGTCAATATCAATTAATTTTTGATAAGTATATGAATATATTGTGACTTACAATAAAGAGTGAATGAATGAAAAATAAAAAAAAGGAAAAAGTAAGTGTATGAGCAATCTGTGTACTATAGACAATATAAGACCGGGCTGAAAGCCTCTGATCAGTTTGTGGGTGCTATATATCATGCCTCCAGACCACCCATCCACCCCAGTGGGTTCAAACTGGAAGGGGCAGGGGCATTTAAACACGTTAGCTACAACAATAACCAGAGGTAAATTAAATGGAATAGATTATAAAACAGGGTCATAACACTCTTATTTGCGGAATTTGATTGCTCAAAACAAACATTCAGATGCAATATTTCATACTAATTGTAAGTAGTAAATAATGAAGTGATAGTAAAAGAGTATCCCAAATGTATTTATCATATAGTGAAATGATAGAGTAAGAAAGTAGGATATAGGAATGATTAGGAAAAAAAAGCGCACTACAAGTTATATTTTGTGTTTTTTGCCTTTCTTTCTAGATGATTCTGGTCCAGCTCCACCAGAACAATTTACAGCAATAAAATTGTCAGATAACAGGTAATGAGCTAGTTATGGTACATAAATTGGAGGTGGGTGTTTGTTATGAATATACAATATAGCATTTAGCCTAATCTTATAACATTTTTAAGGAGAACTTTGTAATCCATGAGAAGGTCTTCTCCCCCAGCTCACTGTCACAAAAAAACAGTATTCTGTAACTGTTAGAGGACTACAAACTTTGCAGGTGTCAGCCTGTAGTTCTCAATAAATTACCATGGAGCTGTTAAGTAGTTCATTGAGCTTCCTGTCATTGTGTAACTGCCTGCCCATATCAGAGATACGGACAGACAGCTACACACACAGTCTGCAGGACCGTGGCATTACACCCACGATTTGTGGGTGCAATGGTTTACAGACTCCTAACAAAAAAAAATATAAATGCATATTTTTTTACCTGCAAAAAGATGTGCATTTATTTGATTTTTTTTTGTAAAGGTGGACTTATTCTTTAACTTGTTACATGCTTGCTTAGTGACTCAGAACTAAATCCAGAGACAGCCAGGTAATAGCAACCACCTGTATTCCTTGGTAAAAATGTTATTGAAAGTAAACCATTGTATTTGTTTTCTACAGCATCTATATGGTGGTTTTGTAATATCACATTGCAGGAAGGCACTTCAAGTGGGCCTGTACTTTTTTTTTTTTTGTACCACATCAGCAGATTTTAAGAGAGAATTTTAACTCAGCTGGGTCATTAAAATGCGCCCCCTCTCATTTTCGCATCATTGTGGCATAGAAGGTTTATTTTCCAATTCTTTTCTTTTTATTTATAAAAAACTTACAATAATATATATTTTTTTTTTTCTCTTTTCTTTCCTTTTCCCCCCTTTCCTTTCACTTCCCTTTTCTTCTTCCCCTTCCTTTCCCCCTTCTTTTTTACTTTTTTGTCTGCCAAAGGTACAAATATTTCTCTTTCTCCCCCTCTCCCTCCCCCCGGAAAAAAAACAAAAAACAGATCCCCCAACCCCCCTCTCCCTCTCTCTCCCCCCAGTTCTCAAGGATCCACGATTGTCGTATATCTCTCCGTATTCCTATACTCAAGCCAACTTGCCCAAGTCCTATGATATTTATCTCGCTTACCCTCCATCAGGTGGATTGATTCTTCCATGCCTCTTGCCCATTCCACCTTTATTATCCACTCCCTTAACCTTGGGGCTTCCACCTCCTTCCAACAGCACGGGATCAGTGCTTTAGCCGCATTTAGGAGATATGGGACTACTGACTTGCTATACTGGGGTATCTCGTTCTCTGTATCATGGAACAAACATGTCCATGGGTTCTTATTAACCTGCTCCCCCGTTATTTGCTGTATTTCACCCAGAATTCCCTCCCAGTATGCTTGGATTTTAGGGCACTCCCACCAAAGATGCGCAAGGGTACCAATTTTTCCACACCCTCTCCAACAAGTTGGGGGGGTCTCAGCGTCATACTCATGCACCCTCTGGGGCGTCCTATGCCACCTTGCTATCGCCTTATAAGCCATTTCATATGTCCGAGAGTCTCTTGCCGTTAGGTGTACCATCTTTAATATCTTACATCTATGTGCTTCATCTTTTAAGTCTCCTATTTCTCTTTCCCACTTCTCCAGAAAAACAAGGTGCCCTTTGCTCACTTCCCCCCTTAGTACTCTATACAGTTTGGAAATGCTACATTTCACGCTAGTGGGGGTCAAATGGGCCTGTACTTTGCCCATGCAGGGTAAAAGCAGCAGGTTTACTATATAATGCTGGATTTAACAACAGCACATACTTTACTTCCTTTATGCATAGTCTCTGTCAGTGAAGAAAAGAAGCCTTGTGTCACTACTTGAACTTACAGGGCTGAGAATTTATTTCCAAACCCCATGTGACATTGTTAGGTGCCTAAGCAGCCAGTCATTAAAGTCCACATCCTACTACATACATCTAGGAACCATTCATTTTTCTTTTCTACTGGCAGCTTAACAGAAGGTAATGTAAGTATATTGTGTTAGTGGGGCCACCAATAAAGTAAAACTGTTACTTTTCCATGCATGGGCAAAGAACAGGCCCTCTTTAAGTGGCTTCATACAATCTGATATTACAAGGAGACCATATGCTTGCTGTACTTACAATACAAATTTGTGTTATTTTGTGCACAAATGTCAGCCCTGCATTCTGAACTTGGTCTTGATTTTTAATGCATTTTAATGAGTCTGTCTCTTAAAGGATTGCACTCAAGTCTGGTTATGGAAAGTACCTTGGCATTAATTCAGATGGACTGGTTATGGGCCGTGCAGATGCTATTGGTGCTAGAGAACAGTGGGAGCCTGTATTTCAAGATGTAAGTACACTATTACTTTTTTTTTCAAATAACGTTTTTTATTGAACATATATGCAGGTGAATAAAGAGGACATTGATACTGTGTTGTACAAATTTCAACAGGCCAGCAGTAAAGCTGACATATATCAAGCATCAGTAAATAATAAACCAAATATAAAAGATTCATATCAGGTTCCATATAAAATACAGTAGTTAACACGTAGGTTTCAACATGGACCTCAGCAAAATCTAAAGAGAAAAAAGAGGAAAGAGTACAATAGAGAAAAGAAAGAGAGAATAAGGTGGGAAGGTAGGGAGAGGCTCAGCCATTGGTTCAGGGTGGGTCCTCTCGTCTATGCCATTCTTCCCAGACCTTATCATGTGCTTCCAATCTATCTTGCAATCTAGCTGTCATTTTTTCCATCAGCTCTATGTCTTTTATTCTGGAATCCGTTTGAGTAGGCGGGTCCCGTCGTTTCCAATAAAGGGCAACAAGGCATCTCGCGGCCGTCAGGACATGTCTTAGCAGTTTTTTGGAATGTTTAGGAATCTGTAGAGACTCCAAGGAGGAATGATTTCGGGGTTCTGGGAACCTGTACACCTATAAGGCGAGTCAGTAAAAGCTACGTCTCCGTCCAGAAAGGCACTGTTTTAGGACAAGTCCAGTAGATGTGGTACAAGGTCCCTCTGTCTCCCTGGCAGCGCCAGAATCTATCCGAACTGGAAGGGTAAATGGCGTGGAGAACGTCAGGCGTCAGGTACCAAAAAAAAGTATTTTGTAGGCGTTCTCCTTGTAGAGTGTACAAAAGGAACTCTTTGCTGCCTGAGACCAAATCGTCCGCCATGTCGTTTCTGGGATTTCCTCTGTCAATGCCCTCTCCCAGCGAAGCATATGTGCATGCTTACCCTGGGTGGTAAAGTAGTAGGAATTTAGCACCCGGTATATGTCTTAAATTAAGCCTCGGCGTGCCGAACCCTCCAACATCAAGCTCTCAAAAGGTGTTGGCCCTGAAAATTGGAGGTTCGGGGCGAAAGATTGGGCATAATGTCTAATCTGCAGGTACCCATAGAATACCTGGCGGGGTAAGTCAAATTTCTTTTGAAGTTCTAGGAATGAGAGCATTCTACGTGTGCATGGATGCACGAGATGACCAAAGTGGAATAAATTCCTTGTCGCCCATGGGAAAGACATCTGATGTGTAAGGCCTGCAGGCATTCTGGGATTGTAAAGGAATGACGTTAGGAGTGACCTCTCCGAGCCCAGCTTATGTACTCGGGATAGTCTACGCCAGAGTGATCTAAGGTGGAGCATGGGACCCAGAAGCTGGGCCGAGTCCACCGCCACATTTGCATTCCAGAGCATGCTATTTGGATGTGTGGGTGCCATCCATATTTTTTCAATTTCTGTCCATCTATTGTAAGACTGCTGGGGAAACCAGGAGGCCAGGGCACGTAGTTGGGCAGCTTGGTAATATTTATTTAGGTCAGGAAATGCCAACTCACCTTCTGAGCGCGCCACCGTCAGGACTGAATGAGATATTCTATGCCTCCCATAATTCCAAACGAAGCGCACTAAATCTGCCTGAAGTTTCCTCAAGTCTGCATATGGGATTGGGATGGGAAGCGTTTGGAAGAGGTAAAGTAGTTTGCGAAGGATGGTCATTTTAATAGAGGCCACCCTCCCCAAGAGGGAGATATGGTGAACCTTCCATTTTTGTAGCAGATCCCTTATGGACCTGAACAGGGGAGGAAAGTTGGCTCGGTATAGGGTATTGTAAGAAGGGGTGATCTGAACTCCCAAATATTTCAGGGCTGTTGTCTTCCAGTGATATGGAAAGCATTGCTGTAGATGCTGGGTCTCTGCTGCTGGGATATTGATAGGTAAAGCCTCTGATTTAGCCGCGTTTATTTTATAGCCAGATAGAGATCTAAAAAGGTCGAGTTCGGCATGTAAATTGGGAAGTGAGATCCTAGGCTGGGTCAGGGTAAGTATAATGTCATCTGCGAACAGTGCTAGTATAAATTCCCTTCCCCGCATCGGGACCCCGTGTATGTTCGGGTTTCTTCGAACGGAAGCCGCCAGAGGCTCAACACATAGCGCAAATAATAGTGGCGAGAGTGGACACCCCTGGCGGGTCCCGCTCGCAATTGGAAAGGCAGAAGACAAGGCAAAGGGAGACTTAACTTGAGATGTGGGATTTGTGTATAGGTACCGGATGGCTTGTAAGAAAGGGCCCCGGAACCCCATGCATTTCAACGTGGCGAACAGGAAGGGCCAGCCAAGGCGGTCAAAAGCCTTTTCGGCATCTAACCCAAGGACTAATGTCTCCAACTTGTCCCTGTTCGCCACGTCTATGAGGTCAATAATCCGTCTTGTATTGTCCCCTGCTTGACGGAGGGGGACAAAGCCCACCTGATCCTTATGTATTAAAGAGGGGAGTATCAGGTTCAATCGTATCGAGAGGAGCTTAGTAAAAATTTTCAGGTCAGAGTTTAGAAGTGCGATTGGCCTATAACTGGCACATAATAAAGGATCTTTGTCAGGTTTGGGGATTAACGTGAGGAATGACCTCTGCATGTCTGAGGGAATGGGGGTTTGCTGAAGAAAGGCATTAAACAACTTACACAAATGAGGTAGGAGAATCAGGAGAAATGTCTTGTAATGTTCATAGGGGAGGCCATCTGGACCGGGGGATTTATGTGATGGCAAAATTTTAATGGTGGCTGTCAATTCTTCTACCGTAACAGGGGCATTGAGGGAAAGTAAGTCCGACGCCTAAAGTTTAGGAATTCCACTGTCCTCCAGGTATTGATGCAAGAGATCAGCCAGGTCAGGGGGGAGAGGGTCCTGTGGAATCTCGGGGTCATTATATAGGGCTATATAGAATTCCCCAAAGGCCCGAGCTATGTCCTGAGGGTGTGATAAGAGTGCATCTCTTCTGTCTTTTATTTGGTGGGGGGGTGGTCGTGTGGGAGCGTTCTTACTGTTTGCGCGCCAATAGCGAGTGGGCTTTGTTGCCTTTTGTCATAGGTTTGTTTTAATCTAAGGAGTGATTTCTCTACTTGGCCTATTGCTAAATCTCGGAGGGTAGTCCGTAAGCAGACAATTTTTTTAAGGAGAGGTATGGATGGTGAAGTTTGTAATTGGAGCTTTAGGGCTCTAAGATCTCTTTCAGCTTGGAGTTTAGAAGCTTTCGTGTCTTTCTTCATGGCCGAGGAGATCGCTATACAGCGCCCTCTAAGGACCACCTTGTGGGCCTCCCAAAGAGTAGAGTGGGAGATATCAGAGGTGTCATTTTCAAGGAAATAATTCTGCAATGTGGACTCTAGTTCCGATTTAGATGGGATGTGTTGGAGGAGGAAATTATCTAATTGCCAGTTACATGGTTCACGGGTAGGGGTGCCCATCTCTAAGGACATAGTTACAGGACCGTGATCGGACCAGGAAATAGGTAGGATCTGGGCATCCTTAGTGGCATGCGGTGAGGGGCAAAAAAGAATGTGTACTGTCTATCTCCTGGGTGCAGGGCCTGCCATATGTCAAATAGGGCATAACGTCTGGTGATTTGGTGAAATAATTTTGAGTCCCTGGCAGCGCGGGTTTGTGGATCTGTGGGGTTCATTACGTGGCGATCTAGACCTACCGAGTGGCATAAATTTTAAGTTCCCACCAATTATCAAATATTCATTGGGGGATCTAAACAGTCGTGCAAATACATTAGATAGGAAATGGATTTGTCGGGTATTGGGGGCATACAGGGTACCAATAGTGACAGCCTGTGTTTGCCACTGACATCGCAAGATAATGTAGTGTCCCCATTCCCCATGGATCTACAAAAGACTCAGAACATTTAAAGGGGGAACCACGTTTAAATAGAATAGCCACTCCTGCTCGCTTGCGGGGGCTAAATGCCTGGTAAACTTGAGGATATTGTCTGGATGCAAAGGTGAAGGCGTCTCCTTTGTTAAAATGCGTTTCCTGTAGTAGGACAACGTCCGCCCCAGAATGCCTGAGCTCTCTCAACACAAGATGTCTTTTTCTATTTGAATTCAGTCCGTGGACATTAAGTGACATAATCTTAGCCATGGTCGTGGGTGTGTGTGAGCTCAGGATTACTTAGGTGATCCAGCCACGAGAATGCCTCGACATCCAGGAAAGGAGGGGACCCATGTGTAGGATACGTCCAGGTGATCATCCAGAATCCATGGCGAACCAGGAAGGGGCAGGGGGTGGATGGGAAAGAGAGGGAGAGGAGGAAAAAAAGAGATTAGTTAGAAACATAGTAATTAAAAGTAAACATTGCAATGAAGTCCCAAGCAGTTCATACCGCCCGGGATTTATTGAGTTCCAGTAATTCCTCCCGGTCAGAGCCCAAATTGAGGACCCAGGCCGGGGGGGGACATAGAGAACCGTAAAAACAAAAAACAACGGTACTCAAATACCTCAACAAGGTAAATAGGGAACTTTAGTAAGGTAATCCTATAAGGGGACTAGTGATCAGAGGAATTACCACTTTCAAGTCTCCAGTAGGGGGTGCCCAATGAACTAAACAAGATAACGGGCAGGAGGCCTAAGGGGAGTGCAAATAAGGCTGATGGGTAGATCAGGAGAAACTAATATGGCAGTCAACCCTTCTTAGGTTTAGTAGACCCTCGGGGAGAGTCCCGTTCTCTGGGGCGTTTAGTTGGAGGAATCTTCTGCCAGACCGAGGGGGGTGGCGTTGGTGTATCCGCTAAATCCCATTCTTGAAGACGGGGAACAGGGATCTCCATGGTGTCGCAGAAATTGTCCAAGTCCTCAGGGAATCGCAACACTGCTGATTTTCCTTGTCGGCGGGCTGTTAGGCTGAAAGGGAAACCCCAGCGGTAGATTATTTTGTTTTCTTGTAGTGAAATGAGTAGAGGTTGGAGGAGTCTGCGTTTCTGCAAGGTAATCCAAGAAAGGTCTGGGTATAGCTGGATTTGTGTGTTTTCATAGACCACCTTCTTAGTGATGCGGGCTTTTCGCATGATGTCTTCCTTTAAAGGGAAGGAATGGACCCTGCATGTAACATCGTGGGGTCTGGAGATAGGCCCACTAGGACGCAGGGCACGGTGTGCACGATCCATCTCTATGGGTTTATTCGGGGGGTCCCCCAAAAGATTGTTGAATAAAGTTTGCAGGGTCTCGTGTAGATCTTCCGGACCCTCTGATTCAGGTAGGCCCCTGACTCGGATGTTGTTTCTGCGCCCCCTATTGTCCAAATCTTCAATATGATGCTGCATGTCCGAACTGACAGTTAACACTGCGATATGCGAACTGATTTGGGGGTGTCATTAACTTTGTATTGACACTCCCAGCAGTTCGCATAGTGCAGTGTGAACTGCCTTACGAGTCAGATGCGATGCACTAACCTGGAGTGGATTCGCAGGGTTCCCGCATTGCACTAGTTTGAACCGAGCCTAAATGTAACCATATTGCTACAGTTAGAGGCGCCTCTCTTCTCTCTTTTTTTTTTTTTTTTCTACAAAAATTTTTATTGAAGTTTTTTAAAGACAATACAGAAAGTACTATAAGAAGCATAAACAAATAGATGTACATGGTTCGAAAAAGGGAGCAGAACACAAATACTCGTAAATGAGGAAACCAACAATTGCTGCCCTCTACACTTTGCAAATAGTAAACCCGACATGACGATACACAGATTGTTCTAATGCCGCGTACGCACGATCGGAATTTCAGCCCGCAAAAGACCGATGAGAGTTTTTCGTCGGAAAATGCGACAGTGTGTATGCTCCATCGGACTTTTGCTGGCCGAATTCCAGCCAGCAAAAGATTGAGAGCATGCTCACAATTTTTCGGTCGGAAAAAGTTCCTATCTGAAAATGCGATCGTCTGTGGCAATTCCGACGTGCAAAATTCCTACGCATGCTCGGAAACAATTGGACGCATGCTCGGAAACATTGAACTTCATTTTCTCGGCTCGTCGTAGTGTTGTACGTCACCGCGTTCTTGACGGTCGTAAGTTCAGTGAACTTTTGCGTGACCGTGTGTATGCAAGGCTAACTTGAGCGGAATCCCGTCGGAAAAGCTGTAATTTCTTTTTCTGACGAGAAATCTGCTCGTGTGTACGCGGCATAAGAGTTGGTAAAGTATAATCGTTCAACCACTTCAGCCCCGGAAGATTTGGCTGCTCAATGACCAGAGCACTTTTTACAATTTACCACTGCGCTGCTTTAACTGGTAATTGTGCGGTCGTGCAATGCTGTACCCAATGAAATTTGCATCCTTTTTTTCCCACAAATAGAGCTTTCTTTTAATGGTATTTGATTGCCTCTGCGATTTTTATTTTTTGCGATATAAGCGGAAAAAGAACGAAAACTTTGAAAAAAAAATGATATATTTTCTACTTTTTGTTATAAAAAAAACCCCAATAAACTCAATTTTAGTCATACATTTAGGCCAAAATTGTATTCAGCCACATGTCTTTGGTAAAAAAAATGTCAATAAGCGTATATTTATTGGTTTGCGCAAAAGTTATAGCGTCTACAAACTAGGGTACATTTTCTGGAATTTACGCAGCTTTTAGTTTAGTTTTGAGGTGCTAAAATGGCAGGATGGTACAACCCCCCCCCCTTTCAAATGATCCCATTTTGGAAAGTAGACACCCCAAGGAAAATGCTGAGAGGCATGTTGAGCCCATTGACTAATTTATTTTTTTGTCACAAGTGTTTGAAAAATGGCAAAAAAAAAAAGTTGTCACTAAATGATATATTGCTCAAACATGCTATGGGCATATGTGGAATTACACCTCAAAATACATTCTTGCTGCTTCTCCTGATTACGGGGATACCACATGTGAGACTTTTTGGGAGTCTAGCCGTGTACAGGACCCCGAAGCCCAATCAACGCCTTCAGGCTTTCTAAGGGCGTAAAATTGCGATTTCACTTCCTCACTACCTATCAAAGTTTCGGAGGCCCTGAAATGTCCAGATAGCACAACCCCCCCCCCCCCCAAATAACCCCATTTTGGAAAGTAGACACCCCAAGGTATTTGCTAAGAGGCATGGTGAGTATTTTGCAGCTCTCATTTGTTTTTGAAAATGAATTTGTGTAAAAAAAAAAAAAAGTTTGTAATTTTCCCGAAACTTGTGGCAAAATATAAAACATTCCATGGACTCAACATGCCTATCAGCAAATGGCTTGGGGTGTCTACTTTCCAAAAAGGGGTCATTTGGGGGGGGGTTAAACTGTCCTGGCATTTTATGCACAACATTAGAAGCTTATGTCACACATCACCCACTCTTCTAACCACTTGAAGACAAAGCCCTTTCTGAAACTTTTTGTTTACATGAAAAAATGTTTTTTTTTTTGCTAGAAAATAACTTTGAACCCCCAAACATTATATATGTTTTTTAAAGCAAAGGCCCTACAGATTAAAATGGTGGGTGTTGCATTTTTTTTCCACAATATTTGTGCAGCGATTTTTCGCAATTTTTTGTGGAAAAAAACACTTTTAAATTTTAATGCACTAAAACACACTATATTGCCCAAATGTTTGATTAAATAAAAAAGATGATCTTATGCTGAGTACATGGATACCAAACAGGACATGCTTTAAAATTGCGCACAAACGTGCAGCGGCGACAAACTACATATATTTTTAAAAGCCTTTTACAGGTTACTACTTTAGATTCACAGAGGAGGTCTACTGCTAAAATTACTGCCTGCGATCTGACCTTCGCGGCAATACCTCACATGCATGGTGCAATTTCTGTTTACATGTTGACACCAGACCGATGCTTGAGTTTGCCTTTGGGCGTGCACACGGGTGGGGGAGACAGGGGTGTTTGTTTTATTATTTAATTTGCTTTTTTATTTTATTTTTAAACTGTTTCTTTCATTTTTTTTTTAAATTTTTATTGTTATCTCAGGGAATGTAAATATCCCCTATGATAGCAATAGGTAGTGACAGGTACTCTTTTTAAAAAAAATTGGGGTCTACCCTAGATCTCTCCTCTGCCCTCAAAGCATCTGACCACACCAAGATCGGTGTGATAAAATGCTTTCCCAATGGCGCTGTTTATATCTGGCGAAACCGTCATGAAATGCTCGTAGCTTCCAGTTTCTTAGGCCATAGAGATGATTGAAGCCATTCTGGTCTCCTATCATCTCTATGGTCAGCTGGCGGAACCACCGGCTGCATTCTTGGGTTCCCTGTTGGGACAGGAGAGCCCGAGAAAACCATGGAAAGGGGGGGGGGGGGGGGGACGTTCCCTCCCACTGCTTGTAAAAGCAGTCTAGAGCTAATTAGCTGCTATGATTGCTTTTACATGAAAGCCGACTGCTGGAAATAATTATACCAAGATGATACCTAAACCTGCAGGCATCATTCTGGTATAACCACTCAAAGTCCAGCAACATATCAGTATGTTGGTGGTGCTTGTTGGGCATATATTGTAATGTTCCTTTTTTCATGCAGCCTGTGGGTTGAACGAAAAAAGAGATTGATCGGTGGCCATTAGAATACCGCCCTTCATCCACCCACTTCTAATGATGGGCATACATGCACCATTTTTGTTTTTTAACTGTAGTGGTGAAATCACCTCCTACAGCGCTGGAGTCGCTGATTTCCGTATCGTGATAGCAAACGCTGTTTCTGTCAAGATAAATAAATCAGTGCTGCAGTTGAGTGTCATACCTGAAAAGCAAACAATGGTAATGCTAAAACATTAACCACTTCAGCCCCGGAAGAATTTCCCCTTTTCCTGACCAGAGCCCTTTTTTAGATTCGGCACTGCGTCGCTTTAACTGGCAATTGCATGGTAGTGCGACGTGGCTCCCAAACAAAATTGACGTCCTTTTGTTCCCACAAATAGAGCTTTCTTTTGCTGGTATTTGATCACCTCTGCGGTTTTTATTTTTAGCGCTATAAACAAAAAAAAGTGACAATTTTTAAAAAATGTTTTACTTTTTGCTATAATAAATATCCCCAAAAAATATTTTAAAAAACTTTTTTTTTCCTCAGTTTAGGCCGATACTTATTCTTCTATATATTTTTGGTAAAAAAATCGCAATAAGCGTTTATTGATTGATTTGCGCAAAAGTTATAGCGTCTACAAAATAGGGAGTAGTTTTATGGCATTTTTATTGATTTTTTTTTTTTTTAATAGTAATGGCGGCGATCAGCGATTTTTATCGTGACTGCGACATTATGGCGGACACATTGGACAATTTTGACACATTTTTGGGACCATTGGCATTAATACAGCGATCAATGCTAAAAAATTGCATTGATTACTGTAAAAATGTCACTGGCAGTGAAGGGGTTAACCACTAGGTGGCCCTGTAGGGGTTAAGTGTGACCTAGGGAGTGTTTGTAAGGGGAGGGGCTGTGTTTTACACTACACTGATCGCCGCTCCCGATCACAGGGAGCAGAGATCAGTGACAGTGTCACTAGTCAGAACGGGGAGATGCTTGTTTACATTAACATCTCCCCGTTCTTCCTCACCGTGAGACGATTGCGGGTATCCCTGCGCCCGCGCGCCGCCTCTTAAAGGGCAACGTACAGGTACGTTAATCTGCCTGTACGTGCCCTTCTGCCGCAGTATATCTGCTTGAGGCGGTCGGGAAGCGGTTAATTCAATAAAACAATTTGATTTTTTAACGCAATATGTGCCTAAAAAATTAATGCCGAAGCATGGGGACAATCCGCCCCTAATGTTAGGAGCAAATCGCTCCTCCACCCCTGCCCCCATGCTTCGGCATATATGCTCTTTCTTTTAACTGTGGTGGGGAAATCACCTCCTACAACACCTGAGGCACAGCTTTACGTATCGTGGGAGCAAACGCTGTTGCTGTCAGAATAAATAAACCCGTGCTGCAGCTGAACGGAGTACCTGCTAAGCAAATGATGGTTAACAATAAAACAAAGTAATATTACAATATAGCAGTAAGACATACCATACCTGCAAAGCAAATACAATAAAACATAGTAAAAATAAAACCTTACAGTTCTAAAATGCAGTAACAATAGATATAGAACAATAGAGAGCGAACATAAGAGAGAAGAAAAATAAAACCTCAATTATTTTTGGCTTTTTTTTTTTTATTTTATTTTTTGTGTTTATTTTTTTTTTTTTTTGCACTTTTATATGAACTGTAAACATTACAGATTAGGGTCTCTCAAAATGTGATGGCCATCTCATCGTTCGAGACCCTGTGTAAGTGTGCCCTAGGACTGTGCAATGCTGTACCCTACGCTAATACTCCACTAGTGTGTGGTAGCGTTCGAAACATTCACCAATGCAAAAACCAGGGTTGCCAGGGTCAACCCCAGGGACAAAAGAAGTCTTGGGAGAGGAAACCTACAAAACAAAATACTAAAGCCTCCTTATGAGGGGGTACCCCCGCTCGCTTAAGTGAGGGGAAGACTTCTGCAGTTCTCAAGAGTCTGGCAGAAAGAGTGTCGAGACAGATGGGTGGCTTCTTCAATGGCTCTAGGGTACAAACTGGGGTTTCAAGAGTTCCCATCTTCTCGTTTTCTCAGATCAAACATTCCTAAGGATCCAGAGAAAAAGAAATCTCTCTTTCTAGCATTGGACCATCTTTTGGCAAAAAGTGGTCATGCTGGTCCCCATGAAAAAGCCAGGGGTTGAGGATTTTATTCAAACCTTTTTTTACGGCAAAACCGAATGGAGGTGTCAAACCCATTCTGGATCTCAAGAACCTAAACCGGTTCCTGAATATCCGCTCTTTTTCGCATGGAGTCAATCCAATCAGGAGGAGAACTTTTGACGTCAATCGACATCAAGGGTGTATACCTCCATGGGCATATTTCCCAGCTCATATTTACTTTTTAATCTTCATTTTCAGTTTGTAGCTCTGCTTTTCAGTCTAGTTACTGCACCTTGAGTGTTTACAAAGGTTTTGGCCCTTCCTCTAGCCAGATTAAGGGCCCAAGGTATAACGATTATAACTAACCTAGACGATCTGCTCTTGATAGACCAGTCGGCAGCCGCTTAGACCAAAGTATGGTCACCACAGTCAACTACCTGGGATACCTAGGTTGGATTCTCAACCTAGAGAAAGATTAGCGCCATAAAGGAACTGATTTCAGGTGGTCAAAGCAAAGAAGAATCCTTTTTGATTCGGTTTTGCATGAGGTTGTTGGGAAAGATGGTGACCTTATTCTAGGTCGTTCCTTATGCTCAGTTTTATTTGAGGCTGCTGCAAAACAGTATCCTATCGACTTGGAACAAGAAGGTCCAAGCTTTAGATTCCCCAATGTGTCTGACTCCAAAGGTACGCCGGAGCCTCAGTTTGTGGATGATAACCAAAAATCTGCAAAAGAGAAAATCCTTCCTATCAATTAACCCAGAAAGTGGTAACCACATACGGCAATCTTTTTTAGGTTGGGGAGCAGTCCTGGAAGAGGCAACTGTCCAAAAGAAGTGGTTCAGATCAGAATTGACCTGGCCAATTAACATTCTAGAGATTCAGGCAGAGCGCTTAGCCCTGAGGGCCTGGACGTTTGATTTACGGAGCTGCCCTGTCAGGATCCAATCCGACAATGCCACAGCAGTGGCCTATAGCAATCACCAAAGGGGCACAAGAAGTTGTGCGGCCCAGAGAAAGGCCAATCATTTCCTATCTTGGGCAGAAAACAATGTACCTTGCCTATCGGCAGTTTTTCATTCTAGGAATAGAAAATTGGCAGGCGGTCTATTTGAGTTGCCAGCAGTTGTTCCCAGGAGAATGGTTCCTTCACCCCGATATCTTTCTGACAATAGGTCAAAGATGGGGGATCCCAGATGTAGGTCTGTTTGTGTCCAGCTTCAACAAAGAGATCGACAACTTTGTGTTAAGAACAAAGGATCCGCTAGCATGTGGAACAGGTGCCTTGGTGTTCCCGTGGAATCAGTTTTACTGATTTATGCATTCCCTCCCTTTCTGCCTGCGTCCACGACTTCTTCGCAGGATCAAGCAGGAAGGGTAGTCAGTGATTCTTGTGGCCCCAGCGTGGTCCAGAAGATCTTGGTATGCAGGGATCATAAGGATGGCGGTAGGGGTCCCATGGACCCTACCACCACGTCCAGACCTTCTCTCACAAGGTCCGGTATTCCATCTTACCTTACAAGCGCTAAATTTAACGGTTTGGCTATTGAGACCCACATTCTGAAGAAGCGTGAGCTGTCAGGTTCAGTGGTATCTACCTTGGTTAATGCAAGGAAGCCGGCCTCCATAATCATATATTATGGAGTCTGGAAAGCATATGTCTCCTGGTGTGAAACCAGGGGTTGGCACCCCAGGAAGTAGGTCATAGGTAAAATCCATGACTTTCTGCAGATGGAGTTAAAATAAAGCTGGCCTTTAGTACTTTCAAAGGACAGGTCTTGGCCTTATTAGTATTATTTCAACGACCACTTGCTTCGCATTCTTTGGTTCGTAGCTTTATTCAGGGGGTAACACGGCTTAATCCTCCGGTTAGGTCACCCCTGAACCCTTTAGACTTGAATTTAGTTCTGTCGGCATTACAAAACCAGCCTTTTTTGAGCCAATACGACATATTCCCTTGGTCCTTTTTGACAAGGAAACTAGTTTTTCTGGTAACCATATCTTCTGCAAGAAGGGTATCAGAGTTGGCTGCTTGTTCTTGTAAAGAGCCATATTACTATTATTCACAAGAATAAGGTAGTATTGCGTCCTCATCCTAACTTTTTACCAAAGGTAGTATCAGGTTTTTATCTAAACCAGGATATTGTTCTACCTTCATTTTTTTCCAGAACCCTGTTCTATGAAAGAAAAATCACTACATTCTCTTGATGTGGTGAGAGCAGTCAAGGTCTACTTAAAGGCGACTGCTCAGATCCGAAAAACGGATGTTTTGTTTGTGTTGCCTGAAGCTCCTAAAAGAGGACAGGCAGCATCAAAATATACTATGGATTCGACAAGTAATCGTTCAAGCTTATGGTTTAAAGAGGTAGATTCCACCCTCTCAAATCAAAGCACACTCCACCAGGGCTGTTATTGCTTCATGGGCAGTGCATCACCAAGCCTCCATGGCTCAAATCTGCAAGGCCGCAATTTGGTCTTCAATCCATACATTTACCAGATTCTATCAGGTGGATGTAAAAAGACATGAGGATGTCGCCTTTGGGCGCAGTATACTGCAGGCAGCAGTATAAGTCCTCTGATCTCATGGTGCCCTACTTTTGTTGTGTCTCCCTCCCCTCAGTTGGCATTGCTCTGGGACATCCCACATAGTAATTACTATGGTTCTGTGTCCTGTGATGTACGATTAAAGAAAATAGGATTTTTATAACAGCTTACCTGTAAAATCCTTTTCTTTGAAGTACATCACGGGACACAGAGGTCCTGCCCCTCTTTCTAATATACACGTGTATTGCTTTGCTACAAAACTGAGGTACTCCCGGTATGGTAGGGGTTATATAGGGATGCAACTTGCTGTTTAGGGTGTGCCAGTGTCCAGCACCTGAAGGTGGCCTATAACCCACATAGTAATTATTATGGCTCTGTGTCCCGTGATGTACTTCAAAAGAAAAGGATTTTACAGGTAAGCTTTTATATAAAACCTATTTTTTATACCAGCGTCTGGCCTTACGGGCAATTAGGTACGGTGCCAACAACTGGTCGTTAAGGTCCACCTCTCCCATGTTAAGGTTGTATTCATGGACACAGAGGGGTTTCTCCACAACACCAGTTACTGTTTGAATTTGGACTGTCTTATCTGCGTGAAAGGAGGAAAGAAATAAAACATTCTTATTTACCCTCCACTTCACAGCGAGCAAATTATTACATCTCAAGCTGGCTCTCTCCCCCCGCCTAAGACGGGATACTACAAGCCGCTGGGGTAAGCCCTGGTGATTAGATCACACGGTGCCACATGCGCTAATTCCATGATTAAGCAAGTGACTAAAAAGTGGCACGCTTGTGTAATTATTGTCCACATACAAGTGGTACCCCTTTCCGAATAAAGATAACACCAAGTCCCACACAATCTTACCAGTGCTCCCTATGTAGTCTGGGCAGTTCTCCGGCTCTACATAACTATGTCTTCCCTCAACCATAAAACTATCTATCTATATATACACATATATACACACAGGATAGGCTGCGCTGCTATTATTAAGTGAATGTGATCATAATAAATGAATGTGACCACAACAATATAACATCCTAGTGTAGTGAACAACAATAAAGAAAAAAAATTTTGATGAAGAAAAAAATATAAATAAAATAGTGTTTGCTGACAAACAGTAAAAACTTAAATCTCACAAATTAAACCATTGCAGTCAAATATTTTAAAGATACAAAAGGTCAGGAACCAAGAAATTTTAAAAGGTCCATATAGTCAAAAAAATTCTTGTACCCGTTTAGAGAGCCTTTGTGAATATACAAATGAAAGCGGTCCCAACTAGTGTCATCTATCACCATGTCCAGCTCAGTCTCCCAAAATGGATGTTCTGAACACAGGGCGGCATAAGGTTCCCCGAACATTGAGGCGTAGAGCACTAAATTCAGATGACTCTGGGGAGATGAGCTAGAACACAGTGACTCAAGGACAGTAGGGGCTTTCATGACGCTTTCTCTGCTCGCAGGACTGTCCAAGTAGTGTTTTAGTGGAATATAGGCTCAGAAAGGGAGAGACTTTGTGTTGGACATCGCTGCGAGCTCTCACTGCCAGAGGAACCTCCCCCCTCAAGAAAAAGTGCTTAGCTTGCATTTCTGCGTATGGCCACTCTGTGGCTGAATAGGTCCTAGCCATGCCAGGAGAAAAGTCTGGGTTACCTTTAACCGCTTGCCGACCAGCGCATGCCTATGTACAACGGCACAATGGCATGGCTGCGCAAATGGGCGTACCTGTACGTCCCCTTTAAGACGCGTCATTTTGGGCGCGCGCGACACATACTTAGTGACCGTGCCCGCGGGTCCCGCAGACTCGATGTCCGCCGGTGTCCCGCGATCGTGTCACGGAGCGGCAGAACGGGGAGATGCCTATGTAAACAAGGCATTTCCCTGTTCTGCCTAGCAACATGACAGAGATCTACTGCTCCCTGTCATCGGGAGCAGTGATCTCTGTCATGTTATAGTGAGCCCATCCCCCCTACAGTTAGAATAACTCCCTAGAAAACACTTAACCCCTTGATCGCCCCCTAGTGTTTAACCCCTTCCCTGCCAGTGTCGTTTACACAGTAATCAGTGCATTTTTATAGCACTGATCGCTGTATAAATGACAATGGTCCCAAAATAGTGTCAAAAGTGTCCGATGTGTCCGCCATAATGTTGCAGTCACGATAAAAATCGCAGATCGCCGCCATTACTAATAAAAAAAAAAATTATTAAAAAAAATGCCATAAATCTATCCCCTATTTTGTAGACGCTATAACTTTTGCGCAAGCCAATCAATATATGCTTATTGTGATTTTTTTTTTTTTACCAAAAATATGTAGAAGAATACATATCGGCCTCAACTGAGAAAGAAATTTGTTTTTTTATATATTTTTGGGGATATTTATTAAAGCAAAAAGTAAAAAATATTGCTTTTTTTTCAAAATTGTCGCTCTTTTTTTGTTTATAGCACAAAAAATAAAAACCGCAGAGGTGATCAAATACCACCAAAAGAAAGCTTTATTTGTGGGGAAAAAAAAGACGTCAATTTTGTTTGGGTACAACGTCGCACAACCGCGCAATTGTCAGTTAAAGCGATGCAGTGCCGTATCGCAAAAAGTGCTCTGGTCGGGAAGGGGATAAATTCTTCCGGGGCTGAAGTGGTTAATAGGCGTGATCGCGATTTTTTTAGCTGAGAGCGAGTGTGCTTTGCATGCCCTTTCAAAAGCATGCAGGGTCGCTCCGATAAGAGGATGAGAGTGAATGGTTGATGGTATGTACTTCTTCGCGAACCAGGGAATTAAGCGAAGCTCCCGAGATCAATTGCTCCAGCAGCACCCAGCCCTTGCATTGTGTATGTAGCCTCCAGTCCACTACCCGGGTCAGATGGACTGCCCAATAATACCTCTGCAGATCCGGAAGGCCAATTCCGCCTCCAGATTTTGGTAATACTAGCTTCGCCCACCCAATTCGTACCGCCTTGGTTCCCCAGAGGAAAGCCCTACACATCCTCATGTATGCTTCAAAGGAGGAGGGCGGCAAGCGAATCGGGATAGTCTGCAGTTTATACAGTAAACGGGGGAGTACCGTCATCTTTAGAATTGAGGCCCGTCCAAACCAGGAGATGGTGGGGGCTTCCCACCTGTGGAGCTCCTGCTGTATAATTTTCAATTCTGATAAGAAGTTCTTTTCATAAAGATCTTTTCGTTTACTAGGGAGTTGGTTACCTAAGTAAGTGATGGCATCTGCTTTCCAGCGGAACGGAAAGTTCGTCTGACGGAATTGTACTAGTTTAGGGGGTAGTGAGATGTTTAGCGCAAAAGATTTTGAGAAATTAATTTTCAAGTTTGAGATCATTTTAAACTGTTCTAGAACTGGCATAAGATTGGGTAAGGACATCAACGGAGATGAGAGGAAGAGCAGAATATCATCCGCAAAGGCGGCAATCTTGTATTCCCGGTGATGTACCTCCTATTTCTTTTATGTTCGGATTCGTTTGAATGCAGCGGAGGAGGAGTTCCAAGGTAAGGATATATAGTAAGGGAAAAAGGGGACATCCCTGTCTGCTTTCATTATGGATGGGGAAGGCGTCCGACAAGTGGCCATTGACCCGAACTCTAGCCCTGGGGTTGGCGTAGAGCACTGTAATAAAGGTCCGCATACAGCTTCCCAGTCCCAGGGCCTCCAAGACCGCGTCCATGTAGTCCCAGGTCACTCGGTCAAACGCCTTCTCAGCATCCATTGCCAGAAAGCAACCCTCGAGTTGGGTAGAAGTGAGCCAGTGATGTAATTTGAGGGCCTTGATGGTGTTGTCCCTGGTTTCTCTGCCAGGGACAGAGCCAGCCTGGTCCAGGCCCATCTAAGCAGGTACATGGTATGGGTGGCCAAGATCTTGGCAAACAATTTGACGTCCACATTCAGAAGGGAAATGGGTCGGTAATTGGCTACATCAGTGGGGTTTTTATTTTCTTTAGGGATTACAGAAATGTAGGCCTCTAATAGGCTTCCCTAATAGCAAGGGGAGTGAGAGAGGGTGTTGAAGGCCTTAAGAAAACCTGGTGCTTAGAGATCTGCAAAGCTTTTTTAATATTGTGCCTAGAAGCCATCCGGCCCTGGGCTTTTGCCAGGCTTCGTGGCCTTCAAGGCCTATTCCCACTCCTGAGGACAACGGGGCTTCCAAGGCTTGCCAGTCAGTAGCAGAAAGCGCCCGAGGGCTATATTTGGCAAGAAACTCCCGTATGAGATACGAACATGTGTTCTCCGCTACAGGCCTGTGTTCATGCGATTTGAGATCATACAGTTTGCTATAAAAGGAGTGAAACTGACAAGCAATGTCCTTGTTTTTGGAATGAGTTACCCCACCTGTATCTGTACATGATGGACAGTGGATGTGAGGGTGCGTTTCTGCGTGAACCTCGCTAAGAGCCTCCCTGGTTTATTGCCCTGCTCATAGAACAGTTTCTTCGATAGCACCTGCTGCTTCCTCTAGTAGAAGCGCTCATGTGTCGGCTCGCTACCCTGATTGCCAGTGAACATTTATGCTGTGCTTCCAGCGAGGCTATTTTATCAGACAAAGTTCGAATCACGGTTTGGTGTTCCTTTTTTTTCTGGCTACGATGGCCAACAGGTTCCCTTCGTACCACGCACTTAAGTGCCTCCCATTGAGTCATGGGGAACACATCTGGCGTGCCATTATCTCGGAAGTAGTCCCTAATGGTCCGTGTAATGTCAGCAAGCTCCCCAGGTTTAGTAAGAAGGGAGGCATCCATTCTCCATATCCTGGTAGACGTCTCCCTCTGTGGAAATTGTAAAGTCAGCGTGATCGGGTGATGGTTAGAGAGTACCATGCTCTCTATAGTCGCATTATAGAGGTAGGTCAGGTCTGCCTGGTGAATGAATAAGTAATCCAGCCTCAAGTAGTGGTTATACAGAGACAAGAAAAATGTATAATCTTTCTCCCGCTGATTCAAAGTGCGCCAGGTGTCATGGATCACAAGAGAGGCTAGGTGAAGCTTCACTTGACGTAAAGCAGAGAATGGAAATGAGGAGGTACCAGTGGAGGTATCAAGAAGCGGGTCCAGGGCCATGTTGAAGTCTCCCCCCCAGTATTAAGAGGCCTGTCTGGAATGTTGTGAGCTTCAGGAGACCCTCCTTTAAAAAGGTCACCTGTCTAGAATTGGGACTGTCCTCTGGGTCAAGGACCTGGTCAGTAAGGTGCAACGCAAACGACTTAGCAATCAATATTGAAACCCCTTTTGTTTTGGAGTCAGCACAAGTCGCATGATATACCTCCAGGAATTCACTATTGGATGGGCATGGAATGGAGCCTAATTTAAAGTGGGTTTCTATCAGAAATATCACTCTAGCTCTATGGCGGTGCGCTTCAGCAAGAACACTGCTATGTTTTTCCAGAATATTGAGGCCTTTAGCATTTAAGGAGTAAACCTTGAGGGATAGAGGAGCTGAAGACCGCACCGTAGAAGGCATGTTCAGTGGATAAGAGCGTTTATCAATACCACCCCCAAGTTTTGAGTGGAAAGGGTCTGAGGGGGAGGGGGAGAGGGCAGGGGACAGAAGATAGAGAGGGAAGAAAGAATTAAAGAAGAGGAAATAAAAGTAGGAGCTAAACCCGACCCAGGAAGACACTCAGGGTTTTCCAGCAACCTAAGAGAGATTTAGCACCTGTGTGGGATAACTGTCCCCGATATGGGGTTTGTGAAAAATGTACCGGAGGTTTTTCCAGTCCAGCAGAGTTACCTAAAAGGGGAGAGTATGGGGTACAAAAGTGACAAAAGACTGTTACGGTTAGTTTCAAAGGGGTAACCTGCCTCCTTGAGGTAGGGAAGAAACCTAGCACCAAAAAAAAATATATACATCCTGCCATCCAGAAGCCCCAGAATGCAAGCATAAACAATAAGGAAAAACCCGGCCTTGATGGATGGAGGAATGCCGAGCAGGCCCACCCAGAATAGGTGAGTAGGGCCTTCATCGGCTGCCCGCCATCCGTACAAGCCGAAAATCCCTGACAAGTCAGGAATAACCATAGCACCATATAGTAATGTGCAGTAGTATATAATAGGACCACTAAATGAAGATCATAAAGAATGTAACTGCCACCGTGTTAACCATACTGGTCAATCAGGACCTCTGCACCTTGGATCACCTAAATTGAAGATTTTCCAGGGGCAAGAGGTCCCATCGCCCAGCTCGCTTCCAGGGTGTACTCCCTGGGATAATTAACATAAGGAGGCTTATAGAACACTACGCCATCCAACCATGGGAGAGCTCCTACAGCCCATTGTGGACAGGGTAAGAACGTCACCCGACTTCGAGATCTCCAGGTCATCTAACCTCTAGTACCTATGACCAGGGCTATCTTTAATATTGATTGGACCCTGGGCAAAAATCCCCCCCCCCCCCCCCCATGCAGTTTCGCTCTCCACCTGCTCTGAGACATACAATAAATAGCAGCTAGACTAAAAATCAGTTTACTGAATCAGATCAGGCAACGGTTGGTTGCCAGAGGTTACAGTGTATCATTACCGCTCACTGACTGGTTGCTAGAGGTTACAGCACACATTATGGGTCACTGATTAGTTGATAGAGGTTACAGCACATGATTTCTGCTTACTGATTGGTTGCAAGAGATTACAGCACATAATCTCCTCACTGCCTGCACACCATGGACTGGGGAGGTGAGGGGACTCATTAATAGACAGAAAACTAGGGATCCTAGTACTCCTGGGATCAGTGGCAGTACTACCAATATAAAGAGGAGTTTCAACACTGGCCACCAATGTAATAGGGGTTTACACTGACCGCTAATGTAATAGGGGTTTACAATGACCACTAATGTAATAGAAGCATTCACAGTAACCACCAGGAGGCATTTACAATAACCACCAATATAGGGGAACATTCACACTGGCCACTAGTGTGAATGTAAGAATTCTACACCAAGCACCAATGTAATGAGAAGATTTACACTGACCACCAATGTAACTGAGACATTTAGCCTGCGTTCACATTTGTGTGTGTTGGGAACACATGCAAAATTGCTTTCCTGACACCACAGAAACGTGTTGCCCTTTAGCAGATCCACAGCAGTTCCATTAATTGTTTTTCTGTGATTTTGAAAAAGGGTTTGGGAATTTCTTCCACATTTGTAGCGCATAGAGCAGCTCATTGAAATGAATGGGCTGCCTTACACGTGACTTACATTTTTATCCACTCTGTCAGTACACATTTGCATCCTTAAACCCATGCTTACCTCTGCACCCCAAACCATCCCCATCCTCTTCACTCCAATCCCCCTCCCCTTTAACTCTACCTGCCTCCTCTGCTCATCTTTGCACCTACCTTCCTTACCTCCATACATACCCTCCTTGCTCACCTGTGCACCCCAAACTGTAATTCCTTTTCTGCCTACCTCTGCACGCCCCACACGACCCTCCATCTCACTAATTTGCTTACCTTTGCGGGACAGGCTGATGGTAGGCTTAATGACCACAGTTGTAGGCAGGACTTGCAAGCATGCCCCTTTCTCTCCCCAGTGGGCAGCATTCAGTATAGGTGATGGTGGATTTGACCTCAGGGGGGCATAATATACATATGAATACTGCCTCTATTTACATATGAATACTGCCTATATTTACATATGAATGCTGCTGGTCCGCCACTATTTACATATGACTGCCAGTATTTACATGTAAACACAGGGTCTGCAGGTACTCACAACAATAGGACAGAACTGGGCAACAATAGTAACAGAACTTCACACTGAGATATCAGGACACAGCACAGGATTAAAACCTCAAGGGACAAAGAAATTTAAACTGGGATAGTTGGCAAGTATGAGGCAACTGCTCTGGGCCCCACAACAATGACAGGGCCCAGGGCAGCTGCCCTTTTTGCCTTGCCTTGAAGACGGGCCTGCCTATAAAAAGCTATAAAGCTAAGAGCTAGAGCTCCTTAGCCTCAAGGTAAACTTTAAGTTGTCATAGTGTTGGAAAAAAAACAATGCATTGAAAAACAACATGAAACAAATAACAGTACTCGGTAAGCTGTGCTGAATACCTTTCCCTCCAGAACCTATTGGAGTGAAACCACTTATGGGTCTCTGTACTGCCAATGTGTTTCCTGCATCAGCAATATAGCAAGCCTAAGTCCCATTGTCCCCCCCCCCCCCAAAAAAAAAAGGGAATGGGGAGGGGGATGGCTGCAATATGACATCAAGCCCAGTTTTACTGCTACTGTGGCCAGGTGACTCAGTGTAGCAAGGTGGAAAGAGCACACATCTTTTTTTGTTATCAAACAAGAGACGGGATTGTCATGTAAAGATTGTGGGATCTTTGGAGGTAAGAACCTACCTCTGCTCTTTACTGGTTCAAGGTTCCATAATGAGATCACCTGTCGTACTCTCAGGCTGCAGCACTGCAGATGATGGGGACATGCCTGGACTTTCATTGGCTCTCTTCTCTTTTATACACAGTAGCTCCTTCTGAATTCTGCTTTATGCATTTTCTATTTACACTTATTTTTTATGGGGAGTTTCCGTTACTTGTTAAGGGAAAATTTGCTTTGATATACGAGTGCTTTGGATTACAAGAATGATTCCCGGAATGAATTATGCTTGCAATCCAAGGTTTTACTGTACTTTAATACTGCAAAGAATCACCTGACTTGTAGACAATTTCACCTCTAGATTTACAGTGACTCTGTTGCAAAAACATTTAAATACAAATGTATCTGTAAAGTATAGAGTAAATACCTTGCCCCAAGACCAACATTTCCAGGAGTGTCAGTCTCCTTTCTCCCCTACTGTGCTCATTGGTTTCTCCTGCTGAACCTTAAAGGCATTATGCATTTTCTTACCTTCACCTTGTGTTTATCACTTGCATAAGATGTACATTGATTATATAGTTTCACAGTGTCGTTTGTTGCCTTGTACACACTGGCTATAGTAGTGTAAATCTTCACATTCCAGTGTCAGAAGTAGTCAGACGTAGTCTGTGAAGAAACAATGGGGTTGATTTACTGAAACTGAAGATTGCAAAATCTGGTGAAGCTCTGCATAGAAATGAATCAGCTTCAAGGGTTTTTTCTCAAAGCCTAATTGAACAAGCCAAAGTTAAAACTGTCTACTACGCAGAGCTGCACCAGATATTGCACTCTGCAGTTTTAGTAAGTCAACCACTATATATCCCACAATTACAGGTGGATTATTTAACAGAGTTTACCATGCTGAAGAGGTTTGCTTTCATCACAATAGCACTTCCACATTTGTGATACAACACAGAGGAAATAGCAAAGCATGCACTGGTCGCTGTATGACCTAGAACAAGAAGTTGCCTATCCCTAGGATAAGCTTGGTGGATTAGCAGATGAAAATATGGGAACTGATCCGCTATGACACTACAAACTGTAGCCTCAACATGTGAGCCCATCATTACAAGGTAAGACAAATAACACAGGGATTATTACCACATGATTACTGAGTTAAAACAACAAAAACATTTGATATACATAGTGTATAGTGCCTTTAGGTCAGTACTGTGTTCTGTAGTGATGCAGAGGTCAGTGAGAGGAACCTGTGAACAAAGTGAGGGATACTGGGGATCAATACTCCCCAAGTGTTGGTTTTGAAAGCTTCAAGTGGTGATTCCTCCTCACTGAAGTGGTGTTTGGTGGTGTCGGCAATGGGAGAGTTAAATGTTTACTCTGTTCTTAACAGGTACAGCAGTATTTAAAAGTAAACATTTTTTGACAGTCACTTTAAGTTGTTCTGAATGTCTTTTGTTTTGATATTTTATGCATTATATGCATTTCCCATTTAAATCAACGGAAACACATCAAAACACATGTAATAGATTGCTTTAAGACAGGCGTAAACACCTGTAAACACAGTACAACACAAATCGGCATATGTTCCAATGTGCGTTGCATTGCTCATTAAAAACAGATATAGACATGCATTTTGATGTGTTTCCATGGAAGATGTACTGGGGGGGGGGGGGGGGGGGTGGTAATGCATTACTGTGAGCTGAGGTTGATAGTGAATACTAAAAGGAATTATGTATTGCTCTTCCTGCAGTTGGGCTACCATTTCATGTTTATCATAAATAAAACATACTCGGTTGGCGTTGTGCTCTGCTATGCCTTGCTGCTTTGAGAGGAGTGGGGCACTCAGTGACTGAAAGACATAGAATAAGATACACAAGTACTCTGACAGCAGACAAAGAGGACCTCAGGCTGTAGACCTCCCTTCATATCTAAATGAGAACATTACCTGAGTGAGACATTATATGAAGAAGACTGGAGGAAATGTTCCACAGTAGAATTTTATGTCTATCACAAAATAAGTACAATTTCCATAGCATTTCAAAAATATTTCTTGTCAGTTTTCAGATTGCCCCCTTATACCCCCTTAGAGGACCCCCTTGCATCAAGTGTCCCCTTCAGAGTGCCTGCTTACATCAGGTGTCCCTGTCTGAGTGCCCCCCTTACATCAGGTGTCCCTGTCCGAGTCCCCCCCTTACATCAGGGGTCCCTGTCCGAGTGCCCCCCTTACATCAGGTGTCCCTGTCCGAGTGCCCCCCTTACATCAGGTGTCCCTGTCCGAGTGCCCCCCTTACATCAGGGGTCCCTGTCCGAGTGCCCCCCTTACATCAGGTGTCCCTGTCCGAGTGCCCCCCTTACATCAGGTGTCCCTGTCCGAGTGCCCCCCTTACATCAGGTGTCCCTGTCCGAGTGCCCCCCTTACATCAGGTGTCCCTGTCCTAGTGCCCCCCTTACATCAGGTGTCCTTGTCCGAGTGCCCCCCTTACATCAGGTGTCCCTGTCCGAGTGCTCCCTCTACATCAGGTGTCCCTGTCCAAGTGCCCCCTTACATCAGGTGTTTCCATCAGAGTGCACTGGTAGCTTTCAAGACCAGGAAGGTCTGGAAGGAGCAGGCTGAAGGTCTGGATGGAGGAAGTTCCACTTCTGTACTCCTGTGATGCTCGAAGCGGGTCACACACTTGATGTCATTGGTTCTTAGGATGCCGGACATTGTAGCAACCAATCACTGCAGAGGAGGTGGGAAACCTGTATTGGGAACAGGCTGGGTGGTGGTCTGGATAGAACTGTCACTCAGTCTGTGCCCAGGTCTCGGTCTACCATTTAGTGATGCCTGTACTATACTAATGCACTGACCTAACATCTAACCCTCCCCTCCAGTATTCCGTTTAGATATTGCTGGAGTTCAGGCTTCTCTGCCTGTGCATCAGAGAGTCATTATAGACTATTTTCGTTTGAGCGGACAGTGTTCTATCCCCCACAAGGTAATTACTGCAATACATTTTGATGTCACCCTCATAGTCCTAAAAGCACCATGTCTAGGTGAGCTCCCAATGCCACTTGGTTTGTTTTTTCTGTACATTTATATGGAAATATGTTCAAGGGCGGATAATACAGCATTTCTATTTGCTATGCCTTCAAGTATATATACTCCATAATATATTTACCATTGCAATGGTGGAAATCTTTAAAGAGGAGCTCCAGTCTGGGCAAAAAAAAAATCAGCAGCTAATGTACAAATACTGTAGCTGCTGACTTTAATATAAGGACACTTACCTCTCCAGGGATCCAGCGATGTTGGCACCCGAAGCCTATTCTTCAGTCAGATTGGGGCGCAGGTGCCAGCATCTTCACTAAGGGAAACCAGCAGTGAAGCCGGTTTCGTACTGCGCATGCACAAGTTGTGTTGCTCCTTCTGCATGGTCCTGCTCTCCTCTGGGACCTCTGTGTGTTCCAGAAGGCAGCGGTGGGGGGGTGTGCTGGACATACTTGGAGATCGCCACAGGGATCTTACCAGGAAGTGGGAGCGGGTACCTGTGAAAACCAGGTACCTGCCCCCCCCCCCCCAAAAAAAAATTGCCAAATGTGGCAGTGGTTGGGGGAGGGCACGAACAGAGCTTCCCCTTTTGGGTGGAGCTCTGCTTTAAGTTCCCAAAGTACAAGGTATGGGGTCCTGACTAAGATAGAGAAATTGATAGAATTGATCTTTGAATCTTAGGTTTTTCATTCTGACTAGACCATTTTGAATCAGAATTGAAAGAATTGTTGTTTTCCCCTATTGAATTTCAAGATGTGTTTGCCATTTTGTAGTGAAAAATGGTTACTATATAAAAACCACTGTTAATCCAACTTCCACCGTAGATGAGTTTGCGCATTAGGTGATGAAAAATCACTATTAGGTATCAAGCATATAACTTCAGTACTCAATGTAATAGAACAATATGCAATTATTTTCAGGGGAGAATGGCTTTGTTGGCATCAAATAGCTGCTTTGTTGGCTGTAATGAAGAAGGGGACTTGGTAGCACAAAGCAAGACTGCTGGTGAGGAAGAAATGATTAAGGTAAGTTTTATCTCATTTTCATATTCCTTCATAGAAGCAGGAGGGCTGGCAATGTTGTTGAACTTTGAAGACCAATACAGTGCTAATTTATTTCTGAACCTTTGAAGCAAGATTGAATGTGAATCAGTGCAGTGTCACAACATTTTTTTTATAGAAAGTCAAAATCATTTATTTTTCATTCACTGAACGGCACAGAAAGTTAGATACTGTCGTGTTATACTACGGCCCACATGAGGTTTTGACACTGGCAAACAAAAAAGTTGTAGACCAGCCTCAGGATAACCACTCTTCTACCCTGCATGCCTCAGGTTTTTTTTCTAGTGTCTTAGAAGGATGGACATTTTTTCTTCAGTCTTGCTAGCATTTTTTTCTTTAATATTTTCTTCAATTCTTCCATCAATTACCCGTACCCTGCTGGACTTGGACATGAAAACGACCTTCATAGAGTAGTGCTAGTTTACAAAAAAACAAACATACATACTCACCGGATTGATGCTGCAGCTGTCCCACACCAGCTCTACACCGAGAACTGAGCGATCAAAGATGGCTGATCGCTTGGTTCTCGGTCTTCAGTGAGCAGAGAACCGTAGACTGTCAGTCAGCGGCTCTCTAATCTGCCTCTTCAGCGCTTACTGGAGAGTCAGACTGTGGAAGGGGCAGGAGCGTCTGGGAGCCTAAGCCAACTGCTGATCAGGCATCTGGGTCAATCCTGACATTGTTGAGATCCCTGCAGAGCCTCGACCGGCTCTTTAATGTCAGCTAACAGTGGACCTTTGCCCGCTGTTGGCTGAATCTGGGACACAGGAGAGCTCTCTCGTGATCCCCAAAAGAAGTATGGCAAAAAAAAGCTTTGAGACGCTTTCCAAACCTGTTTATAAAAGGATCTCTTTTCTGCCAGTCTAGACCCCCTTTTTTGAGTTTGCGAATCAGATGTTTGGAGCCTTATGCTGCAACAGTATCTGTATTCCTGTGCAATTTTTGGGTTTGTCAGTATCCAGTCCTCCTGTAGGCTGCAATATAACACAACAGTATCTGAATTCTTGTGCCGGCCAATGGACTCCAAGAAAAGGGCTCTATGGGGAGTACAAACTTCCTATTATTTTGCTTTGTAAATAGGGGAAAATTTCTGAATACCTCGTTTCAAGGAAGGTTGTTAAATGTCAATTCCAGGCAAGGAATAAAGTTAGTGAACTGCTGATACTGTCCAAGAAACATTGCAGCTTTAGTAATATCATTGTGTTCATCCAGTTTAGCTTTATTCTCTTTTTAGTAAATGCAGTGCAGCCAGACTCATTGAGGGGAATTCAACAAAACTGGAGCAGCCAGAATCTGGAGCAGCTGTGCATGGCAACCAATCAGTTTCTATCTTTCATTTCCAAACTGTAAAGTGTTAGTAGGCAATAGCTACTGTATATTCTCCAAAATAATCCATACACATCCACTACTTAATGGCCCTGGAATTTTTATTTAAATAGTTTCTTACTTTTTGGCCTCCTTTTAACATCCTCTCTAAACTCCCAAACCCCCCCCTCACTTCACAAAACCTGGTTTTGACAGGTACCAGCTCCCACTTCCGGTTACACGCGCCTCACTGATCTGAACTGGAAGTTCGCAGTATTTGTACCTGCTGACTTTAAATTGTTTTGGGGGAGCCTGGAGCTCCTCTTTAAGAATACATATATGGTACAGCTGGCTAGTGGATTTAGCAGGGCACCGTACAAGCTACTACCAGGCAGTGTAATACTTTCAAACTTAGCTAAATATGGTTGGCAGGCCTTTTACATATCGACACATAATATTCCAGCACATGATTCAATTTTAACATGTCCACCTCCAATCCAGCATTGCCCGCTCTATGATATATACATGTGCATCTACAATCCCAATCCCAAAAAAGCTGGGACGCTGTAAAAAAAAAAATCTACTCTACATAAAAACAGAATGCAAAGATTTGAAAATCTCCTAAACCCATATTTTATTTTCCACAGAAAACACAACCAATGTTTAAACTGAGAAAATGTACAAATTTAAGAAACAAAATAAGGTAATTTTGAAATTGATGGCAGCTACACATCTCAAAAAGGTAAAACAGGTCAACAAGAAGCTGGCAAAATAAGTGGTACCAACAAGGAAGAGCTGGAAGACCATTTTGCAGCTAATAAGGTTAAATGGCAACAGGCCAGTAACATAATTGGGTATAAAAAGAGCATCCTAGAGAGTCAGTTTCTCAGCAGTAAAGATGGGCAGAGGTTCACCAATCTGTGAAAAGCTGCGTCTAAAAATTGTCAAACAATTTCAGAATAGTGTACCTCAACATAAAATTTCAAAGACTTTATATACATCATCATCTACAGTACATAATATCATCAAGAGATTTTGAGAATCTGGAGAAATCTCTGTGTGCAAGGGACAAGGCCAAAATTCAATATTGGAGGCATGATTCTGTGATGGACATAGGCTCGGGAATACTTCCAAAAATCAGTGTCTGTGAACACAGTTCATTGTGCCATCCATACATGCATGGTAAAGCTTTATCGTGTAAAGAAGAAGCCATATCTGAACATGATCCAGAAATGCTGCCGTCTTCCCTGGGCCAAAGCTCATTTAAAATGGTCTGTTGCAAAGTTGAAAACTGTTCTGTTCTGAGACGAGTCAAAATTTGCCATTCTTTTTGGCAGCCATGGGAGCTGCGTCCTCCGCAATAAAGAGTAGAAAGACCTTCTGGCTTGTTATCATCGCTCAGTTCAAAAACCTGCATCTCTGATGGTATAAAAGTACATTAGTGCATATGGAATGAGCAGCCTGCATATCTGAAAAGGCACCATCAATGCTGAAAGATATATCCAGGTTTTAGAGCAGCATATGCCCCATCCAGACTACGTCTTGAAAATATTTGGCGGATCCTAAAATTAAAAATGCGACAAAGACCCAAGACTGTTGAGAAGTTAGAATTCTATATCAGACAAGAAAGGGACAACATTCCTCTCCTTAAACTCCAGCAACTGGTTCCCGGACGTTTACAAAGTGTTGTGAAAAGAAGAGTGTGATTCCACACCGTGGTAAATATGGCCCTGCCCCAACTTTTTTGAGATGTGTTGCTGCCCTCAATTTCAAAATTACCTTATTTTTTTCTTAAAATAGTACATTTTCTCAGTTTAAAAATTGTATTTGTTTTCTATTGTGAATAAAATATGGGTTTATGAGATTTGCAAATCATTGCATTTTGTTTTTTAAGTAGATTTTACACAGAATCCCAACTTTTTTGAAATTGTGGTTGTATATTGGTTGCATAACACTATATCCAATTTTGTCAGCTCTGGTCCCTGATTTATGATTGTTGGAATTTGTCACCTGTTTATGTGGATTATTGGACATAGGTATAGTATTCCATTTGTGTTTGTATTAATTTTTGTATTTTCTAGGACTAGTCTATACATGTCATCACATACATTATTTACGTATTTACACTATTTGCCTTTTTGGACCTGGTGTGCATATATTCTTCATGAGGTGCCTATTATGGTATTGTGACACATTTCCAGAGGTATATTGGGCACACGCAGGTCAGATATTGGCTACTTATATCTATACAACGTCATTTTATAGGGAGGGTGTTTGGGTGAGTTTTAAATGGGCTAGGTGTGGGGTTTTTTTTGGGGGGGGGTTAAAGACTCTATGAATTAGCTTAAGCAGTCATAACTTAATAGGGGAAATATATACAAAACCATTATACAATCCGTTAAGGCCCTATTCGCACTTATGTAATATTGTTTATTTTTATCTGCAGCTACAAATATAAATTGTTACATTGCATCTGTGTGAATGGGTTCTTATACAGGAAACCTGTTGGAAAAAATCTAAACCTTTTAAGCGCACCTACAAAAGTGGCAACAGTGGAATGTAGACAGTTCATACGTGACTTTATTAGCATTAGTCTGTAGAGACCTATATGCATTGTTTTCATGGTTGTCTCACCTTGTATTGTGTTCACTGCTCACCATTAGTCACTCTGCAGGTATATCTTAAAAATGTTTTCCAGAGTCCTGTTAGTTGCTACTTTTTTGTACAGATCACATTTTGCTTCTTAGCTCAGACATTCTCTTCTCCATTATAGATCCGATCCTGTGCGGACAGAGAATCAGGAAGCAAAGATGATATTCCCGATGAAGATAGAGGCAATGTAAAACAGTGTGAGCTCAATTATGTGTGAGTAGAAATAGCCAGCTTATTTGTAACTCCGATTTCATGGTTATTGTCTGTGATTTCCATTGGAACTATTTAGTGTTTCTAGAGTGACATGTATAAACTGTGTATTTCGATGGAATACGTAGTCTTTTACTGTATTTCTCTTGCATGTGAATGGGATCTGTTTAAAGTGAACTTGTGACCAGGCTTACAGACATTTTATTTGCAAATTAATCTCAAGCAGTAAATGGGATTTAAAACAAACCATCATTGACCTCTGTAGGTCCAGGCACAGTGGAGTAATTCATCCTTAAATGTTGCCACAGAAGTCATTCAGGTTTTTCTCTCAGCAGCTCAACTCACACCACTATCCCCTCCTAGAGCTCCTACTTTGTAGTTTACATTAAAGTTAAGGCTGCTTGAGTAATGTTCTGGGAAGAGGAGCAGAGAAGCTGATCTAGCTAGAGAAACAACTTCAGGGTTTTGCTGTTAAATATGAGGATGAATTACTCCAAAATGCCTGCAGCTACAGAGGTCAGTGAATGCTTGTTTTATGCTCATTGCTTAAAACATATAAACATCCATGGATGGATGTTTATAACCTGACCACCTAAATGTAAATAATCTTAACCATGAATGTCCTTCTGAAAATGGTAGTTTCATGACTATTGTGGTGAATTTATTCAGTTTCCTTTAGGATCTTTTAAGATAAGCTTGGTCAGCTTCATTGAGAGCCTATTATTTTTTAACTGTATTCCATGATATACAGATTACCACTGGAGGGATCATTTACAAATCTGTATATGAAATACAGTTCTTAAAATATGGAACAGCAAACAAATGAAATTGTTAGAGTTGCATTAGAAATTACTTTCAAGTGTATATTGCAGTAATAACTCAAAATATATACAGTGAGGAAAAAAAGTATTTGATCCCTTGCTGATTTTGTACGTTTTCCCACTAAATGATCAGTCTGTGATTTTAATGGTAGGTTTATTTTAACAGTGAGAGACAGAATAACAACAAAAATCCAGAAAAACGCATTTCAAAAAAGTTATAAATTGATTTGCATTTTAATGAGTGAAATAAGTATTTGACCCCTATCAATCAGCAAGATTAATGGCTCCCAGGTGTCTTCTATACAGGTAATGAGCTGAGATTAGGAGCATTTTCTTAAAGGGAGTGTTCCTAATCTCAGCTTGTTACCTGCATAAAAGACACCTGTTCAATCAGATTTCAATCTCTCTGCCATGGCCAAGACCAAAGAGTTGTCCGAGGCTGTCAGGGACAAGATTGTAGACCTACACAAGGCTGGAATGGGCTACAAGACCATTGCCAAGCAGCTTGGTGAGAGGGTGACAACAGTTGGTGCGATTATTCGCAAATAGAAGAAACACAAAATAAGTGTCGATCTCTCTAAGTCTGGGGCTCCATGCAAGATCTTACCTTGAGGAGTTTCAATGATCATGAGAACGGTGAGGAATCAGCCCAGAACTACACGGGAGGATCCTGTCAGTGATCTCAAGACAGCTGGGAACATAGTCACCAAGAAAACAATTGGTAACACACTATGCCGTGAAGGACTGAAATCCTGCAGCGCCCGCAAGGTCCCCCTGCTCAAGAAAGCACATGTACAGGCCCATCTGAACTTTGCTAATGAACATCTGAATGATTCAGAGGAGAACTGAGTGAAAGTGTTAAATGTGTAAAAGAATACTTATGCGCTACTCTGTGTAAATTATAAAGGTTCCAAAAAATAAATATATAAATTGCAATAATGGATATATAGCTGCTGGTCTACTATAGTGTCACCAGCACCAAAAGAGAGTAAAATGTATATGATGGAGCAGCGCTATATGAATACACTTGTAAAACTAAATGATGTGAACAATCTGTGCAATATCGCAATAAATAATAAAGATGCAATAAAAATATCACAACAGTAAAAATAGTATAAGTGTGCAAAACTTCACTAAAACTTTATACAATTGTGAAAATAATAATTAAAAAGATGAATCAATATTTCATAAAAAACAGTCCAGTGCAAAAAGGCGTTAAATAGTCTCTTCAGATGTGCAAAATGTGCAAAAAAAAAGGGTAAGATAAAGTGGCCCAGTACAGAGAAATTCAAAGTGATGTGATCACACTTGTAGCCCCCTTCTTTTTTTCTCTTTCCAGTAAACACACAGTGTGCCCAGCCTCTCACCTCTAAGGAAGACCTCAATAGGTGTAGTCAAGCATCCATACAATCCTCAGTGGCAGTCTCCTCTCCTTTCCTCTTTGTTTGGAAGTGACGTGGCTGTGGCTGCAGACCTGGAGGCTCCTCTCCTGTATGATTTCCATCCTAACAGACCTCTCTTAAACTCTGTTCCAATTCAGGGGTATAGGGATAAAAGGAATCTCACTTCCAAACAAAGAGGCAAGGAGACTGCCGCTGAGGATTGTATAGATCTGAGTGAAAGTGTTGTGGGCAGATAAGACCAAAATCAAGCTCTTTGGCATCAACCCAACTCGCCGTGTCTGGAGGAGGAGGAATGCTGCCTATGACCCCAAGAACACCATCCCCACCGTCAAATATGGAGGTGGAAACCTTATGCTTTCAGGGTTTTTTCTGCTAAGGGGACAGGACAACTTCACCGCATCAAAGGGACAATGGACGGGGCCATGTACCATCAAATCTTGGCCGAGAATTTCCTTCCCTCAGTCCAGGGCTGGATGGGTATTCCAGCATGACAATGACCCAAAACACACGACCAAGGTAACGGCTAAAGGAGTGTCTCAAGAAGAAGCACATTAAGGTCATGGAGTGGCCTAGCCAGTTTCCAGACCTTAATCCCAAAGAAAATATGTGGTGGGAGCTGAAGGTTCAAGTTACCAAACGTCAGCCTCAAAACATTCATGACTTGAAGAGGATCTGCAAAGAGGATTGGGACAAAATCCCACCTGAAATATGTGCAAACCTGGTGGTCAACTACAAAAAACGTCTGACCTCTGTGATTGCCAACAAAGGTTTCTCCACCAAGTATTAAGTCATATTTTGGAAAGGGGTCAAATACTTATTTCACTCATTAAAATGCAAATCAATTTATAACTTTTTTGAAATGCGTTTTTCTGGATATTTAACCTACCGTTAAAATTATAGCCTGATCATTTCTGTGTCAGTGTGTAAACATACAAAATCAGTAGGGGATCAAACACTTTTCCCTCACTGTACCTAAAAGTGAAAATTAAAAATGGGCGAACAGGCAAGATCTTTAATGCAAAAGATACATGCTTTGTCTCTTCTGCATTAAAATTACCTTACCCCTGTACAGTGAGCTTCACAAACAGCTCACTGTAGAAATTTGGCAACGCTGAAGCCAACGGAGCTCCTGCTCATGTGCGTAAGTGATATCATCCCTGCTCAGCCAATGAAAATGTCCAGTGTTTGGAAGCCAGTCGCTCGAAGATGTCAGCGCCCATTGGGGAGCTCCAGGATGTTGCATTGCTGGAGCCAAGGTGAGTATAGTTACACTTTAAAGAAATAAGCTATAGTCTGTCTTTTAATGGGCACATAGCACAATCTGTGATTTATTTTAGAAAAATGATCAAGTTTTCTGTGAGATCCTTTATTGTATTCCAGTGCAGTCTCTCCATGTGTGTGCATGTGTGTATGTATTGTCGACTACATAGTGTGATTGATTTAATTGATTAAAAGAGGCTTTCACTTAGCCACTTGTTTACTCTGCCATTTAAACTGTTTGCTTTCCAATGTGAACAATCACCTAGCTTCAAAGATAAGGTGAATCTGGATTCACTTTAAATCCCAAATCATGTGCAAGAAAAGAGGTTTGCTGGGACATTGTTGAATGAGTGAAGTGAACACAGCTTCACTTTATTTACTGAATAGAGTGAACAGTCTTTAAATAAGAACTCCACTTTTGGGAGGCAGAGGATGCCTATTTATTGTCTTTCACTTTGTATTTATTGAGAATAAGAATAAAACAACGCTTATGGTGTACATTTTGACACAGAACTTTTTGTAAAGGACAAGATTAATAAACATCACCCAATACACTGCTCTTTCTCGGAGCCAGTAACAATTTAAGGTAGTCATTACAGACATTGTAAAGAAAATCAAAAAAAGCGGACCAACGTGTATACAAAGGTCAAGAAAATGAGGCGGGGTAAAGGGAGTGCCGTATATACTCGAGTATAGGCCGACCCGAATATAAGCCGAGGCACCTAATTTTACCACAAAAAACTGGTAAAACTTATTGACTCGAGTATAAGCCTAGGGTGGGCAATGCAGCAGCTAGCGGGTAAACAGTGCCCATCTGCAGCCTTACTGTGCCCATCTGCAGCCTCACTGTGCCCACCTGTATCATCAGTGCCCATCTGCAGCTGTACCTTTGATAACTAAAACAGCGGGTGTCTCCTGCTGTGCACTGCAGTCTGTTCGGCGGCCGTGCATTGTAACAGAGCCCCGCCTCCTCCTTGTCCGTGATAGACGGAATACTGATACAATGCTGGGAAACTGTATCAGTGATCCTATTCCACATCCACATCCTTTTGATCACCAGGATGTGTTATGTGGGGGAGGGGAGGATGTCTCACTTTTCATAATTGCACCCAGTAAGGCTTAATGAGCTCAAAGCTTACAGCCTACTTGTATCACCTGACTGCTCCCACCAAGTCCCTACCCGAATCATCTGACTGCTCCCACCAAGTCCCTACCCGAGTCACTTGACTGCTCCCACCAAGTCCTTACCCATGTCACCTGACTGCTCCCACCAAGTCCTTATTCGTGTCACCTGACTGCTCCCACTAAGTCCCTGCTCGTGTCATCTGACTGCTTCCACCAAGTTCCTACTCATGTCACCTGACTGCTCCCACCAGGTCCCTTCACGAGTCACCTGACTGCTCCCACCAGGTCCCTACTCGTGTCACCTGACTGCTTCCGCCAAGTTCCTACTCGTGTCACCTGACTGCTTCCACCAAGTTCCTACTCATGTCACCTGACTGCTCCCACCAGGTCCCCTCACGAGTCACCTGACTGCTCCCACCAGGTCCCTTCACGAGTCACCTGACTGCTCCCACCAGGTCCCTACTCGTGTCACCTGACTGCTTCTGCCAAGTTCCTACTCGTGTCACCTGACTGCTTCCACCAAGTTCCTACTCGTATCACCTGACTGCTTCCACCAAGTCCCTACTCGTGTCACCTGACTGCTTCCACCAAGTCCCTACTCGTGTCACCTGACTGCTTCCACCAAGTCCCTACTCGTGTCACCTGACTGCTTCCACCAAGTCCCTTCTCGTGTCACCTGACTGCTTCCACCAAGTCCCTACTCGTGTCACCTGACTGCTTCCACCAAGTCCCTACTCGTGTCACCTGACTGCTTCCACCAAGTCCCTACTCGTGTCACCTGACTGCTTCCACCAAGTCCCTACTCGTGTCACCTGACTGCTTCCACCAAGTCCCTCCTCGTGTCACCTGACTGCTTCCACCAAGTCCCTACTCGTGTCACCTGACTGCTTCCACCAAGTCCCTACTCTTGTCACCTGCCTGCTCCTACCAAGTCTCTACTCGTGTCACCTGACTGCTTCCACCAAGTCCCTACTCGTGTCACTTGACTGCTCCCACTAAGTCCCTACATGAGTCACCTGACTGCTCACACCAAGACAAGTGATTTGATTTAGGGGAATATGATTTGATTTAGGGGAATATGTATCTAGTCAGAGCTGGGCAGAGGAGAAGTTCCAGTGATGTGGTTATTGTTATGGTGCAGTGTGTGTGTGGTCACCTGATTACAGTTACAACATTCCATTAGATCACCAGGATGTGTTATGTAGGGGAAGGGTGGATGTCTCACTTTTCATAATTGCACCCAGTAAGGCTGAATGAGCTCAAAGCTTACAGCCTACTTGTGTCACCTGACTGCTCTCACCAAGTCCCTACCCGAGTCACCTGACTGCTCCCACCAAGTCCCTACCCGAGTCATCTGACTGCTCCTACCAAGCCCCTACCCGAGTCACCTGACTGCTCCCACCAAGTCCCTACCCGAGTCACCTGACTGCTCCCACCAAGTTCCTACCCATGTCACCTGACTGCTCCCACCAAGTCCCTACTCGTGTCACCTGACTGCTTCCACCAATTCCATACTCGTGTCACCTGACTGCTTTCAACAAGTCCCTACTCGTGTCACCTGACTGCTCCTACCAAGTCCCTACTCGCGTCACCTGACTGCTCCTACCAAGTCCCTACTCGCGTCACCTGACTGCTCCTACCAAGTCCCTACTCATATCACCTGACTGCTCCTACCAAGTCCCTACTCATATCACCTGACTGCTCCTACCAAGTCCCTACTCGTGTCACCTGACTGCTCCCACCAAGTCCCTACACGGAGTCACCTGACTGCTCCCACCAAGTCCCTAATCGTGTCACCTGACTGCTCACACCAAGTCTTGTACAAACATCACCCTGAATAAAGAAGTCATCCTCTCCAGCCTGCACCACAATGTCTCTTCCCATCCCCACGTTTTACCCAAATCCTAGCTGTCTAATCATGACCCAAACATCTCCATCCTGTTATATCCCATATCCATCCACATGATACAGGCGTTGATCAGAGAGTATGTGGACATGATACAGCCGCTGCCAAATGTGGACATGGCTTAAATGTAGCGGTACCCCCGTAGAGGCTGCTGAGTATAATGGTCCGTCTGTCACCCTGCCCGGCCAGGCACACACTTTTTTATTCCTCAGAGACAAAAAAGCAGTCCTTGCATTTTGTTTTTGTTTGTTTTGTTGAGGGAAACTTGGATAGGGCCTTATGAGATGCCCAGGTAATCAAACATTGGAACTTGGGACTGTATATACATCCTGTATATACATCACTCCATACTACTGTACATCGCTTCCTTTCTTCTGAGTATCGCTCCATATTCTTCCTGCACATCGTTTCCTCTCTTCTGAGTATCGCTCCATACTCTTCCTGTACATCACTTCCTCTCTTTCATTCTCCAGACTAGCTAGCACTGTAGACCTGACACTGATTCAGCCAGGCCTAAAGCAAATGCCCTTCACAGGCAGGGACCACGGGCACCTATGGTGTAGCAAAGAGAAAATAGTAAATTCTGATCCCTCTTCAGGCCCTGCCAGCCCTCCTGGCTGCAGTTGCCCGACTCCACTGCCCACAACACCACAGTTCTCTCCTCTAGTTCTGCACCCATCACCGACTGCACTCTCCCAGTCCTTTCAGGTGTGTCTCCCCAGTCCTCCCGACTGTGCATGCCACTCACCAGCCCTCTTGGCTGCAACCGATGGTTCCTCTCCCTGGAGAATTGCCTGGCAGTACTCCTGCTGTCCTCTCTTGTGCCTCCTGTCCAGGACACCGCCACGTTTTCTTGGAGAGTCCTGTCCGCACCCGAGCCCAGGCCCAAGGTCACCCCCCCAGACTGGAGAGCTCCCTCCAAGGCTCCGAAAGCCTCAGTACTCCATCTCCTCCACCCGACAACTTCTCCCAAACTGGGCTGACCTGGGTATTTGAGGAGGCCTGCCCCCTGCCAATTCCAAGTTAGGGTATGGTCAGGGCTCCTCAGAATACCCTAGGCAGCTCCACCTCCCCTCTCCTCCTCTCTTTCCAGGACTATCCAGATAGCTTTTGAAAGAAGAGGGAGGTAATTGGTGATGCTGCCTGTGAGTCACCCAGCTTCTACCCTGAGCCACTCCCAGCCCAGATCAAACAAAAACAAACAGGCTGCCAGCCAGGCCGGCCTAAATTTACCTACACTAACAACTCTCACTCTAGAACCTACTCTACTAGAGGGTGCTACAATTTGCATAAAATATTGGGTGTTGACTTAAAGGGGTGTGGTTTAATACAATCTGAGATGACTTACATAGCGCAGAATGTGGTCATGTTAAATTGGGAATGTACAGTGCAGAGTGGACGACGGTGGGTAGTATATGCAGGAGAGGAGTATGGCGTGTATGGAGGTGGGTAGTATGTGCAGGAGAGGAGTATGGAGTTTATGGAGGTGGGTAGTATGTACTGAAGAGGTATATGGAGGTGGGTAGTATGTGCAGATTCCCCCGCGCCCCCCTAGCAGTCCGTAGGAGAGGAGGGAAGCCAGGGGACGAGAGGGGGAGGAGGAGGAAGACACAACGGGCGGATGAGGGGGACCAGAAAAGAAGGGGAGGTGGAGGAGAACATGGGCGCTGGAGGAGGAAGACACGGAGGTCAGTCAGATGATCGGTGCAACGGGAGGAACAGCTGCGATCTCCCTGCATGGCTTTTCAGGTGAAAGCCACAGGAGGGAGAGAAGGAGAAGCAGATGATGAAAAGCCATGAAGAGAAATCTGTGCTCACAGCTATCCCCGCCGCACTGATCATCCCCGACTGTCACTGGACATCCATGTGTGCAGAAGTGACGGGGGCCATGAGCACGCTCTGTTTTTACCCAGAACGCACTCTGCCTCTCGTGTGCGCGCTCTGGCCAAGGGGAGTGTAGAAGTGGGTGGGGAGTCTGCTGGCGTCAGGACTCCTCCCACCAAGCGCCAGATAACAGTCCTGCCCACTGAATCCGGAGTTTTTGGGGGCTCCAAATAGAGAAAGGGGAGACATTTGGCAGGTAAGGATACATGCAGGAGGCATGTATATCCTTATAGATCAGCACTATGGCAGTACTTTATAATTGCTGAGAGTGGGTTTACATCCACTTTAAATTCATCTAGTGTGAGTAGTCGCCATTGGAACATATGGGCGTAGAATGAATTGGGGTTGGCGGTAATAAATTGCTCTGCATAGAGATTTGTTTGGTCAAACATGTACTAGAACAAATCTTCGGGGAAAAACAAATAAAAATAATCTAATTGGGAAAAATGTGTAGTGTTGGGCTGCACACCTGGCTGTGCGGTTAAAACGGGGGATTATAGCAGATCCTGAGCTGGCAGGCAACCGTAAGGGCTTGCCAGAGCATGGGGAAGGTAGGACTGGGCCCGGATTCTTTGGGTTGGATGTGTAATTCCAGTACTGGTACTGGGCTCCTCTTCTTGGGGTCTGGCGCTGCTGGTAGTAGGCAGGTCTTCTGATCTTGGTCCTGATCTCCTTATTCTTTTAGGAGGGACCGTTTCTTCCTTTGACTCCGATCCACTACCTTCCACTGGCTCATATTCCGAACCAGAATCGGATGATGGGAGCTCCCCGCTGCTCTCATCATCAGACATGGTAAGCAAGGCATATGCCTCCTCAGGTGTGTGCACTCTTTTGGCTATGATGACGGTAGTGATGGCAGTCCTGTGTGACGGTACTGCTGGTGGTACTGACAGGTCACTGATGGTGGGCCTGGATGACTGTACTGATGGCAGTATTAATGACGGGCCTGTGTGACAGTACTGATGGCAGTACTAATGGCGGGCCGTGTAGCGGGACTGATGGCAGTACTTATGGCGGGCCTGTGCGGCAGTACTGATGGCAGTACTTATGGCGAGCCTGTGTGACGGTACTGATGGCAGTACTTATGGCGGGCCTGTGTGGCGGTACTGATGGCAGTACTATTGGCGGTACTGATGGCAGTACTATTGGCGGGCCTGTGTGGTGGTACCGATGGCGAGCCTGTGTGACAGATCTAGATGGTCTGTGTGACAGATCCAGAGAACCAGATGGGCTATGACAGTTCTATGGTGACAGGTTCTCTTTATTTGTGGAGGGCCGTGTTGTGCAAAGTAAAATGAACAGTAACAGTAACTGACAGACACTGATCTCACTCACTGATCCCTGCTCTCTCCTCACACAATCGGTGTGTGAGGAGAGAGCAGGGATCAGGTAGTAACCGCTCAGTTTGTTTACATTTGTGACTGGCTGTGAATGGACACAGCCGATCACGTGATAAACAGCCAATTTCATTGGCTGTTTACCGTGATTGGGGAAGTGTGTCTGCGCGCCCCCGAGGCTTATCCTGCTGGACGTCATATGACGCCCAGTCAGGATAATGCAACCACTTCCCGGCCGCCATTATGCTATAGGTACAGGCGGGAAGTGGTTTAACAAGATAATTACTAAACATTTGGTGTACATATCCCGGCCGCTGTACACCTCACCTGGGCCGAATGGTTAGCAGGTAAAAGCAGCCTCAGCTCGATTCATCCAGGCCACATCCCCAACCTGTTTCGCCCCACCCCCGAGCCTTAATTATGGAGATTTCATGATTAAGCCGTGGGGGAGCAGGGGACGTGGCCTGGGTGAAGACTGCTGAGACTGCTTTTTACCTGCTAACCACTCGGGCCAGGTGAGGTGTGCTATGGTCAGGATATATGTTTAAGAGAAAAATAAAGAAAGGAGGGTGCACCGACCTAGTGCATTACCACTGGTAACATTTTATTGAAGTGTAAAACAGCAAAATATATACTCACAAACGAGCATGAGTGACAGGCTTGACAATGCTGCAGGTATGCAGTTCTGAACATTGACAAACCCGGACCGGACATCAAGTGAATAAAGCGATGGCTAACGCGTTTCGGGGGAGAACCCCCTTCCTCAGAGCCTAAGCGGGTAATGGCTGCTCACAGGAAGGGGGTTCTCCCCCGAAATGTGTTAGCCATCGCTTTATTCACTTGATGTCCGGTCCGGGTTTGTCGATGTTCAGAACTGCGTACCTGCAGCATTGTCAAGCCTGTCACTCATGCTCGTTTGTGAGTATATATTTTGCTGTTTTACACTTCAATAAAATGTTACCAGTGGTAATGCACTAGGTCGGTGCGCCCTCCTTTCTTTCTTTTTCTCTTTAGTCTGTGAATACCCATTATTCTGAGGAGGGCTGCAAGATGGCAGATACCACTGATTCGGTCATACCACACATTGAGGAACTAGACACCTGAGCGCAGGAGAGATTTCTACAGGATATATGTTCACCAAATGTTTAGTGATTATCTTGTTTAAAAAAAGGTTAAAACTAAATGTCAAGCAATTAGGGGGGCACGGCGAAATGTGTTGGGGACATGGCCTAGATGAATCGAGCTGAGACTGCTTTTACCTGCTAACCACTCAGGCCGGGTGAGGTCGGGATAATTCTTCCTATTTCTGCAGTGTGCTTTGGGTCTGGATGGACCTCTCCTCAGCCTGCACCCTCACTAGTCAGCAGCATCTCATTGGACCTTGACAGCCTGAGCGGGGCCCCATAAGCATTTATCGTGGGTGACACTAAACATTTGGTGTCATATTTAAAAAAATAAACATGAAAAATTTGCCTTTTTTATTAACTGGTGAAGAATATGTACCTAAGCACCAAGCTGTAGTTAGAAAATTCTTTCTTCATACATGGTCTGTAGTGCTCCACTCTTGTTAAATAAATGCTTATGTTGAGTGTTGAGTACATTGACAACCCCTTCAGATGCCTTTTTAGCAAATGATTACATTGTGCTGGCAGATAAGCTGTTTACATTTCTTTGAGTAATGTCACACACTGTGCTTGTCACTTATCTACTCTGAGTAATGTGACTAGCACGGTACGACTATGCACATTACACCGGCATATTACTGTTGATTACTTTTTCTGTGAAACACTATCATAAAGAAGATGCTGTTTTCAAATTATTTGCAGGCTTATGTGACATTAAGCTTGAAATATTATGCATTTATTTCCCCCTAGAAATGCTGTTTTTATATGACATCACCTTTTTAAATGTATTCAATGCAATCAGCATTGTACGTACAGAAAAGTAATCACAAGGGTTCATGCACCAAATGTTCTCTAAAGAGACCTTTACTTGTCCTCAAGCCTTGAGGATCGGCTGCATTAGCTGAAAGTAAAATGATTACAACACTCAATGTGTGAAGTTTTATTTACCTAAGATTGTCCTGTGCAGTATTATCATCAACCTTATGTTGTAATCATAATTTTTTATTATTCCCATGCTTTTCATTGTTTCAGCAAGAAATTTCAAAGTTTCCAGGATCGTAAACTTAAAGTAAGCAAAGAGGACCACCGGGAGCTTAAGAAAGCTAGGAAAGATGGAAGCTTTCACGAGACACTTCTGGACAGGTGAATTATTATTTCCAGTGCTTGATGCAATGTCTTTGTCAGATAAAAACAAGTTGGTTACTTTGTGGGTTTTTATATTATAAATCCATGCAAAGGGGAAAAAGGTTTTCTTTCTCCATCGTTTGTGGAAGTCTTTATTCTTCAGGTTATACTGCCACCTACACAAGTATTGGACACTGGCAAACATAGAAGGCCAGCCCAGGAAACCCCTCCTACTACAGTATGCCTCAGACCGTTTTTCTAGTGTCCTAGGAGGATGGACATGTTTTCTTCAGCTCTGCTGTGTGAAAGACTAGCTTATATTTATTAGTACCATTTTTCTTCTTCAAACAGCGTGCTCCTCACTCTTCCCTGCCTTACAACATCAGGAAGCATCTTTCCATTGCTGCTCCTGCTTGCAAAGAGCCACGTGGAGCTGCAATCTTCCGCCCATTTCTGCTGCCTGCCTACAGTGACTTTCCAACCATCGGACCCTCATTTGTGATCAGCTATTTGAGGTTCGTGAGTACCTGAGACCTTTAAAATGGTTGTAAAGTCAGAAGGTTATTTATCTTAATGCATTTTATGCATTAAGATAAAAAACCTTCTGTGTGCAGCAGCCCCCCTAATAATTACCTGAGATCCATCTAGATCCAGCGATGCCACACGAGAGACTCGGCTGTCTGGGACTCCCCTCCTCATTGGCTAAGACAGCAGCGTAGCGCCATTGGCTCCCACTGCTGTCAATCAAAGTCTGTGAGCCAATGAGGAGAGAAAGGTGGTGGGGCCAGGGCACGGCTCCGTATCTGAATGAACACAGGGAGCTACGGCTTAGCTCGGGTGCACCCATAGCAAGCTGCTTGCTGTGGGGGCACTCAACAGGTGGGAGGGGCTAGGAGGGCCGAACAGGGACCCGAGAAGAGGTGGCTCTGGGCTGCTCTGTGCAAAACCACTGCACAGAGCAGGTAAGCATAACATGTTTGTTATTTTTATTGAAAAATTAGACTTTAGTATCACTTTAACGTGCATCTTGGGCTTTGATAATCCAGATTCAGTCAGACAACTCCATGGTGGGGTGTACAACCATCAGGGAGGGACCAGAAGACTCACTGCAGGAACAGTGGTAGATGATATCCTCTTCTGGGTAGAACTTCATGTTCTAGCCTTGTTCTTCGTGAACATTCCAGTCATGGACAATTACCAGGCCGACTTCCTTGGCCAGCAAAGTCTGGGAATGCGGACCGGGACCTGTGTCACAGGTGGAGGATACCAGATGTGGACCTTCTAGCCTCCAGGCTCAATAACTGGACAGGCTTCTGTCCAAGTACAGGGATCCTCTAGTGAAAGCAGTGCATGTTCTAGTGGTCTGTCATCAGATGTGGAAGGCAAACTTTACTTGTTTGGAGTCTTATAGACCCCACATCTCTCCATAAAGAAGACCTGTCACGCACCATTCTTATTACAAGGGATGTTTACATTCCTTGTAATAGGAATAAAAGTGATCAAAAAAATTAATTTAAGAGAAAGTGTAAAATAAAAAATTTTAAAAAAATGTAAACTGCCCCCCGTTCCCGTGTGCTCGCACACAGAGGCGAAAGCGCACGTAAGTCGCGCTCACATATGTAAACGCTGTTTAAATTACACATGTGAGGTATCGCCGCGTGCATTAGAGCAAGAGCAACAATTCTAGCACTAGACCTCCTCTGTAACTCTAAACTGGTAGGCTGTATACATTTTTAAAGCGTCACCTATAGAGATTTTTAAGTGCCAAAGTTTGGTGCCATTCCACAAGTGTGCGCTATTTTAAAGTTTGACATATTGGGTATTTACTCGGCGTAACATCATCTTTCACAGTATACAAAAAATTGGGCTAACTTTACTGTTTTGTTATTTTTTAATTCATGAAACAGTTTTTTTTTTTTTAAACTTGTTTGAAAAATTGTTGCACAAATACCATGTGACATAAAAAGTTGCAACGACCGCCATTTTATTTCCTAGGGTGTTTGCTAAAAAATATATATAATGTTTGGGGGTTCTGAGTAATTTTCTAGGAAAAAAATGATGATTTTTACATGTAGGAGAGGAGTGCCAGAATAGGCCCGGTATGAAAGTGGTTAAGTTCTACCCAGTGGACGGTACCAGCTTTGGGCTTAAGGTCTTCAGGTGGCACATTGAGCTGCAGGCAGTCCTCTTTTTTTCATGGGACTGTTAGTGTTTGTAGTGTTGTCCCACCCCTCAGTTGGACTGCTTTTGGACTCAAGAAAGTTAGTGCATATTGCCGGGCAGAATAACCTTCACAAGTTTAAAGCAAGCAAACATTCTCCTTCCTCAGGAGACCCTTGCTGTCATGCATGAATACTTCTTTGTCCTGCTAATCATTTAGTTTGTACGGCAGAGGAAGTCCAGCTCCTGCTGTAAGCGCTGTAGGTTTAAAAGTCCCCATCTCTAAGGTTGCATTTCTAACCCCTCTTCTCCAGGCCATTTACAAAACAGAGCCTAGACTATGTGTATTATAAATGGCCTGGGAGAGAGAGGTGCAAAGATGAGCTGTAGCAGTGGGGTTTATGAGAACTGTAGCATGTAGAGCCAAAGTGGCCAGAAAGTACAGCAGGATCTGGACTTCCTTCACCATATAAACTAAATAATTTGCAGAACTTAGAAGTATGCCTAGGTGAAAGTGAGGACCTCTTGAGGCTGGAGAATTTTTAACTGCCTTAACCTTGTATACACTGGTATGACTTGTTATGAGTCTGAGGTTGCACTGCAATGCATGACAGTGGAAATCAAATTATTTTCTATATAACCAATTCACAATAATGCAACATGATACAGTGCGATTTTTTTTTTTTTAAATGCATGTTCTGCACAGTGCTCTTTTGGGCCTATAGACTCCAGTGGGAGTGCATGAAACATGCATGTGCTGTACATGCATTTTTGGTGTTTTTTTCTTTTGGCTTAAAATTTAATTTATTCCGCTTAACAGTGATGTCACAGCAGATATTGCTTGTAAATGGCAAAAACAAAAATGTATGAAGCATGAAAAACGCATCATAAATGTGGTACAAGAACACACTGAAAGACGTATAATAAATCAGCAGCACTAGTATGAACATATGCTGATATCTGTGAAGAAACTCCTGCAAAAATATACAGTTAGGTCCATATATATTTGGACACAGGCACAATTTTTTTTATTTAGATATTTACCAAAACATATTCAAGCTATACTGTAGTTCTATAATGAATATGGGTTGAAAGTGCACACTCTCAGGTTTAATTTGAGGGTCTGTACATCGGTGGAAGGGTTTAGGAATTACAGCTCTTAAGAATAGCCACCCCCCCCCTTTTTCAAGGGACCAAAAGTATTTGGACAATTGAGTCAAACGCTGTTTCACAGCCAGGTGTGGGCTTCTCCTTATTTATTTTTTAATCAATTAAGCAGGTAAAAGCTCTGGAGTTGATTCTAAGTGTGGTATTTGCATTTGGAATCTATTGCTGTGAATGAACCTACATCATGCGTTCACAGGAGTTGGCCATGCAAGTGAAACAGGCCATTGTAAGGCTTCAAAAATGAAACAAATTCATCAGAGAGATAGCAGCAACATTATGAGTGGCCAAAGCAACAGTTTGATACATTCTGAGGAAAAAAGAACAAACAGGGGAGCTCAGCAACATAAAAAGGCCTGGACGTCCATGAATGACAACAGTGGTGAATGACCGTAGGATCCTCTCTATGGTAAAGGAAAACCCATTTACAACATCCAGACAAGTGAAGGACCCTCTCCAGGAGGTGGGCGTATCATTGTCAAAGTCTACAATCAAGAGAAGACTTCACGAGAGCAAATACAGAGGGTTTACCACCAGGTGCAAACCATTCAGAAGCCTAAAGAATAGTAAAGCCAGATTAGACTTTGCCAAAAAACATCTAAAAAAGCCAGACCAGTTCTGGAAAAGCATTCTTTGAACGAATGAAACTAAGATTAATCTGTACCAGAATGATGGGAAGAAAAAAGTGTGGAGAAGACTTGGAACAGCTCATGATCCAAAGCAAACAACGTCATCTGTAAAACATGGTGGAGGCAGTCTGATGGCATGGGCATGCATTGCTTCCATTGGCACTGGGTCATTGGTGTTTATTGATGTGAAGAAGCCAAATGAATTCTGCAGTGTTTATAGATATAGATATGTTTATAGATATACTGTCAGCCCAGATTCAGCCAAATGCAGCAACGTTGATTGGATGGTGCTTCACAGTACAAATGGACAATGATCCAAAACACACTGTAAAAGCAGCTCGGGAGCTTTTGAAGGAAAAAAAGTGGAATATTCTACAATGGCCGAGTCAATCACCTGATCTCAACCCAATTGAGCATGCATTTCACTTGCTAAAGGCAAAACTAAAGGCAGAAAAAGCAGAAAGACCCAAAAACAAAGAACAACTGAAGACAGCTGCAGTTAGAAGATTTATGTTCAACCCCTTGAATTAAAGCTGAAAATCTGCACTTCTGCACAAATTAATTCAGATTGTTTTGTTTTAATTTTATTCTGGTGGCATACAGAGCCAAAAGTATGAAAATTGTGCCTGTGTCCAAATATATATGGACCTAACTGTATATTACAGTATGTAAAAAGCTAGCGGGGAGGGAAAGGAGGAGATCAGCTTCATTTTCGGTTAAAAGGTCTGCTTTAAAACTGAACTCCTGACAGATTTAAAAGAAGCTAATTATTCAGCTTGGCATTGTGTGAGTACTTGAATTTTAACAGATTTCAGTCCCGGTTTAGTAGAGCTCAGAATGAAAGAGTCAGAAGCAGCACAAGTAGCCAATTATGCCACAGTGTAAGGAGCATTCTCCTTTTATTGTCCAGTCACAGGTTAGGGGAGAGACAAGGCCTGTAAGTGTTAAATAGCTGTGGCAAAAAATATAGGTCTTCTGCCCCACTGAAAGGACTGTCATGTACCTGGTGGTTGAGCCCTGTATGCAGAGACCGGCCTCTCGTATACCTCTGGTTCGAGAACCCCTGATAGAGCAGAGGGGCACAAATGCCTGACAGTTTAGCTGATGCAGGGGCTGGTCCGGACCTCCGATGCGGCTGAGAGGAGACTTGCAGCAGGTGGAAGGCAGGAACAGTAGTCTGGCAGGAGGCAGGTTCAGACTGGAAGCTGGATACAGCAGACAGTAGAAAGGTGTTCTGTAGTTCAGGTGCAGGCAGGCTAGGTCATACACTGGCGGGCAGATCAGGTACCAGAACAGATGCCGAAGAAGAGTCAAGGTACTAGCCGGGTCGGTAACAGGCGCATAGCAAAACAGTCAAAAGGAGAAGCAGAAGCGAAGTCAGCCGGGATCAGAGGCGGGCAGCAGGCAGGAGAAGTCAGGAATGAGCCAGGTCAACAGAAATCAGATGTGCAGGGTAAACAAGTAGAAGGGGCCTCGGGAATGCTGTAGACGGACAGCAAGGCGTCAGTCTCCTTTTAAATAGCGCATCTTGGCGCCAAGCGCTGTCACGCGTGCCCATGCGCAGAATGGCTATTCTAATGGCAAACCTGTGCACAGGTATTCTTCTATCACTCTGGTTGCTGGAAAGCCTTTCTTGACAAGTACTTTGCTGGCAGAGCTGTGCAAATATCAGGACTGGGTTGACAAAAATACAAATTCTTTATCAGGAAAAAACACTCCTATTTACAGTGGATATATAAAGTTTACACACCCCTGTTAAAATGTCAAGTTTCTGTGATGTAAAAAAAATGAGACAAAGATAAATAATTTCAGAACTTTTTCCACCTTTTAATGTGACCTAAAAACTGTACAACTCAGTTGAAAAACAAACTGAAATCTTTTAGTGGGGAAGAAGCAAAAATAAAAGACTAAAATAATGTGGTTGCATAAGTGTGCACGCCCTCTTATAAATGGGGATATAGATGTGTTCAGAATTAAGTAATCACCTTTAAGCTAATGTTAAATAGGAGTCAGTACACACCTGCCATCATTTAAAGTGCCTCTGATTAACCCCAATTCTGACATTTTCTTAGTGGCATCCTACAGCAAAAGCCCTGGTCCGCAGAGAGCTTCCAAAGCATTAGAGGGCATTGTTAAAAGGTATCAGTCAAGAGAAGGGTACAAAAGAATTTCCAAGGCGTTAGATATACCATGGAACACAGTGAAGACAGTCATCATCAAGTTGAGAAAATATGGCACAACAGTGGCATCACCAAGAACTGGACATCCTTCCAAAATTGATGAAAAGACAAGAAGAAAACTGGTCAGGGAGGCTGCCAAGAGGCCTACAGCAACATTAAAGGACCTGCAGGAATATCTGGCAAGTACTGGCTGTGTGGTGCATGTGACAACAATCTCCCATATTCTTCATATGTCTGGGCTATGGGGTAGAGTGGCAAGACGGAAGCCTTTTCTTACGAAGAAAAACATCCAAGCCTGGCTAAATTTAGCAAAAACACATCTGAATCAAAAGCATGTGGAAAAATGTGTTTATGATCTGATGAAACGAAATCAATATTGGCACAAACCTTCAGGCTTCTGCTAGGAAGCTGAACATGAAGAGGAACTTCATCTTTCAGCATGACAATGACCCAAAGAATGCATCCAAATCAACAAAGGAATGGCTTCACCAGAAGAAGATTAAAGTTTTGGAATGGCCCAGCCAGAGCCTAGACTTGAATCCGACTGAAGATCTGTGGGGTGATTTGAAGAGGACTGTGCACAGGAGATGCCCTCGCAATCTGACAGATTTGGAGTGTTTTTGCAAAGAATGGACAAATATTGTCAAGTCAAGATGTGCCATGCTCTTAGACTCATACCCAAAAAGACAGTGCTGTAATAAAATCAAAAGGTGCTTTAACAAAGTATTAGTTTAAGGGTGTGCACACTTGTGCAACCATATTATTTTATTTTTTTATTTTTACTTCCCTCCACCTAAAAGATTTTAGTTTGTTGTTCAACTGAGTTGTACAGTTTATAGGTCACATTAAAGGTGGAAAAAGTTCTGAAGTGATTTATCTTTGTCTCATTTTTTACATCACAGAAACCTGACATTTTAACAGGGTGTGTAGACTTTTTATATCCACTGTATGTATTTCATACATGGAAGCCATAGCCTACAGTGCTGATCAAGAGGAAATTTTCCAGCAGGGCAGTTGTACAGAAGTTGAATGGTATATCAACTTCTGTACAACCACGGTGCCCATACATGGATGAAAATTCAGCCAGTCCCTGCTAAACCAGCTGAATTTGAATCCATCTATGGGCAGTCAGGGCATTATTGCATGGTACAATATTTCAATCTAATACTGTAAAACATACAAGAGTGGAGAGCATATGAATGACCTTTGGGTTTCATTATGCAATCACAGGCTGGGTTGTTTCCTGGCCAAACTGTATTTTAGTAAGCAGAGAAGTCACAGAACTGGCTATTCTGTCTGAACTGCTGCTGTTTGACCAAAATTAGCCTCAGTCATTTACTGTCAGGGAAAATGGCAGCTTGTGAGAACATGCTGATAGTTTATAAATCACAGTTGCAGTAATGCATGAACATAAGCAGAGGTTTCTCATACATACATTTTTTTTTAGTTAGACATATACATGGGTCATATTATTAAACCACAGTAAAACTGATACAAAACTTTTTTTCTTTTTTTCTTTTTTTTTTTTGAATCTTACAGGAGATCGAAGCTAAAAGCAGACAGATACTGCAAGTGAAAACCATCACAACAAGATTTTTATTACATTTTTTCCCTTTTTTTGTTTTTGTTTTTATCTATTGTGTTAACTGCATTGAAATATTGTATTAAAACCTAATTTTGCAACAAGGATAAAGTGTTTGTCAGCACAAATCATTAGGGTTTTGAGTCTGTCTCTGCTGTGCGTTCTTCCTAACATCTTCTTTTTTACAAATCAAAAGGTAATTTAATCCTCTTATCAAAACTGTTGTACAATTGTCCACAGGCATCCCGTAACGTTTTTTTTTTTTTTTAGAGCTGACGGATTGCTTTTACAAGCAGCGAGAGGGAACGCCTACCCCCAGACAAAGATTGGAACCACTCTGTTCACCTTCTATGATATAGGGACCCAGAAGTGATGACCTTACATCACTTCTGGTTTCTCTGGATGTAAAAGGCGCCATTTTAAACAATAAAATGCTTTTGCTTACACCGATCTTGGTGTGATCAAATACTTTTTTTACAGAGGAGGGATTTCTCCATAAAGAGTAAAAGAGTACCCGTCACATGCCTATTGCATGTCACAAGGGATGTTTACATTCATTGTGAGAGCAATAAAAGTGATAAAAAATTTAAAGTGACAGTGTAAAAATAAATAATTGAAAAAAAAATTTAAAGCTTGACATGTTTTTTGTTTTTTAGATTTTACAAAAAAAATGGGTTATGTATTGTGTTTTTTGCATTAAAATTCAAAAATACTGTGTAACATAAAAAATTGCAACACCCACCAATTTATTATCTAAAGCCTCTCCGTTAACGGCCTCTAAGAAATTTTCTAGCAAAAAATACTAATTGTTACATGTGTTTCAAGTCTTTAATTCATTCGAGAAAACGGACTGAAAACAAACGCCAATTTGACTTTTTTAAACAAAATTTTGCAGGTGTATGGCCAGCCTAAGAAATTTTGTGCATTACCCCAGTTGGGATTTCATTTCCAGTGCAGCTTTTAATCTGACTGGTGACTGCAGCATCTACTTCCCCCATTTACTGGCCAACCCGGAATTCAGGTGGAAACAGTTGATTTTACGTCATTTGATTTTTATTCGCTGTTTTTCACCGAAGATCCCTATAGATCTATTGTGGCCCAAAGCAATTTGTATGCTGATCAATTCAGTGCTGCTAATCCCCAGCTGACCCTTGCCAGAGATTGGAAACCAATTACGGTTTCCGAATTTAAGACCTTTTCTGGGCCTATCCCTCCTCATGGGCAATAACTAAAAAGAGTGAGTTACGGTCATATTGGTCCACTGACCCAATTCACCATATGTCCATGTTCTCTGCCTCCATGACCAGGACACGATACGAGCAGATCTTGTGGTTCATGCACTTCAATGACAATGAACTCCTCGGGGTGACCCTGGATTTGATCGGCTCTACAAAATTCAGCCCCTCGTAAACCACTTGAACCAACGTTTTGCAGCCTTGTTTACTCCCAGTCAAGTTGCCTGCTTTGATGAGTCCCTGATTACGTTTTCTGGCTGCTTGTCTATCAAACAGTATCTTCCCAGCAAGCGTGCCGGATATGGGGTCAAGAAGATGTATGACAGGGCCACAGGCTATACAAATAGTTTTATGGTTTACGAGGGAAGAGATAGTCACGTAGAGCCGGAGAACTGCCCAGACTACATAGGGTGCGCTGGTAAGATAGTGTGGGACTTGGTGTCACCCTTCGGAAAGGGGTACCACTTGCACATGGACAATTATTACACAAGCGTGCCGCTTTTCAGTCACCTTTTTGATTATAGAACTGGTGCATGTGGCACCGTGCGATCTAAACACCGGGGCTTACCCCAGCGGCTTGTAGATTCCCATCTTAGGCTGAGAGGGAAAAACTGCTTGAGGTGTAATAATTTGTTAGCAGTGAAGTGGATTCACAGAATGTTTTTGTTCTGCCCTCGCTTCACGCAGACACGGCAGTCCAAATTCCTACGGCGACTGGTGTTGTGGAGAAACCCCTCTTGTCCACGAATACAACCTTAACATGGGAGGGGTGGACCTCAACGACCAGTTGTTGGCGCCATACCTAATTGCCCGTAAGGCCAGACGCTGGTCCAAAAAAGTGTCTGTTTATTTATTTCAATTGGCTTTGCTGAACACTTTTGTGCTATACAAAGCTTCAGGACGGACTGGATCCTTCCTTAAATTTCAGGACGAGATCGTCAGAACCCTTCTTTTTCCAGATGGTGCTCTTGCCCAACTTCCCAATCCAAATGCAGTGAGCCTGCATGAGAGGCATTTTCCTTTTGTCCTCCCTGGTACCCCTACCCAAAGAAACCCCCAAAAAAGATGTTGTGTCTGCAGCAAATGCAGATTTAGGCGTGAAACCTGCTTTTATTGGTTATCCTGTCCTGACCAACCTGGTCTCTGCATTGGTGAATGTTTCAAACTCTACCACACACTAGTGGAGTTTTAGCGTAGGGTACAGCACCACATAGTCCTAGACACACTAACACAAGGTCTCGGGGTCTCGAAAGATGTGATGGCCTTCACATTTTGAAAGCCCCTAATCTGCAACATTCAGTTTACTTTTTTTTTTTTTTTTTTTTACAGTTTTTATAAAAGTGAAAAAAAAAACACAAAAGAATATAAAATAAAAAATCCAAAAATAGTTGTGGTTGTATTTTTTTTCCTCTCTCTCTATTGTTCTCTCTCTTATGTTCGCTCGCTACTGTCCGCTCTACTGTTCGCTCACTATTGTTGTATATCTATCGTTCTCTCTCTGTTTTATTTTTACTACGTTTTATTGTATTTGCTTTGCAGGTATGGTATGTTATACTGTAATGTTTGTTTTATTGTTAACTACCATTTGCTTAGCAGGTACGCCATTCAGCTTCAGCAGGGGTTTATTTATCTTGACAGCAACAGCGTTTGCACCCCCGATACATAAAGCCGTGACTCCAGCGCTGTCGGAGGTGATTTCACCACCACAGTTAAAAAAAAAAAAAAGAGCATATATGCCGAAGCATGGCGGCAGGGGTGGAGGAGCGATTTGCTCCTAACATTAGGAATGGATTGCCCCCATGCTTCGGCATATATTTTTTTAGGCACAGATTGCAATGTTTTATTTTTACCATGTTTTATTGTATTTGCTTTGCAGGTATGGTAAGTCTTACTGTTATACCTGTAATGTTACTTTGTTTTATTGTTAACCATCATTTGCTTAGCAGGTACGCCATTCAGCTGCAGCACGGGTTTATTTATCTTGACAGCAACAGCGTTTGCTCCCACGATACGTAAAGCCGTGACTCCAGCGCTGTTGGAGGTGATTTCACCACCACATTTAAAAAAAACTAGTGCATGTATGCCCATCATTAGAAATGGGTGGATGAAGGGCGGTATTCTAATGGTGGGCATACCCACCGATCAATCTCTTTTTTTCGTTCAGCCCACAGGCTGCATGAAAAAAAGAACATTACAATGTATGCCCAACAAGGACCAGCAACGTACTGATTTGTTGCTGGACTTTGAGTGGTTATACCAGAATGATGCCTGCAGGTTTAGGTATCATCTTGGTATCATTCTTTTCAGCCAGCGGTCGGCTTTCATATAAAAGCAATCCTAGCAGCTAATTAGTCCATGGAATATTTATATATTTTGTCACAAGTTTCGGGAAAATTACACTTTGTTTTTTTTGCACAAAGTTGTCACTAAATGATATATTTTTCAAACGTGGCATGGTTATATGTGGAATTACACCCCAAAATACATTCTGCTGCTTCTCCTGTGTACAGGGATACCACATGTGTGAAACTTTTTTGGAGCCTAGCTGTGTATAGGACCCCGAAAACCAATCACTGCCTTCGGGCTTTCTAAAGGCATAAAATTGTGATTTTACTCCTCACTACCTATCACAGTTAGAAAGTGGAAAGTAAACACCCCAAGGTATTTGCTAAGAGGCATGGTGAGTATTTTGAAGCTCTCATTTATTTTCAAAACTTTGTGACAAAGTGAGATCTGCAAAATACTCAACATGCCTCTCAGCAGATAGCTTGGGGTGTCTACTTTCCACTTTCTAACTGCCACCCCCATCAAATCATTCTCTGCAGCTATTACCTTTTGTACCACCACCCCCTCCCTTTAGAATGTAAGCTCTACAAGCAGGGCCCTCCTGTACCTTTTGTATTGAACTGTACTGTAATTGTGTTGTCCCCCCTATACATTGTAAAGTGCTGCGTAAACTGTTGGCGCTATATAAATCGCGTATAATAATAATATAACCATGGCATGTGTGAGCAATTTAGTGACAACTGTGTGTATTTTTTTTTTCTTTTGTCATTTTTTCAATCACCTCTGACAAAAAAATAAAATATTCAATGGGCTGACATGCCTCTCAGCAATTTCCTTGGGGTGTCTACTTTACAAAATGGGGTCATTTGGGGGGGGGGGGTTGTACTGCCCTGCCATTTTAGCACCTTAAGAAATGACATAGGCAGTCATGAACTAAAAGCTGTGTAAATTCCAGAAAATTTACCCTAGTTTGTAGACGCTATAACTTTTGCGCAAACCAATAAATATACGCTTATTGATATTTTTTTACCAAAAACATGTGGCTGAATACATTTTGGCCTAAAAGTATGACTAAAATTGAGTTTATTAAATTTTTTTTTATAACAAAAAGTAGAAAATATTTTTTTCAAAATTTTCGGTCTTTTTCCGTTTATATCTCAAAAAATAAAGATTGCAGAGGCAATCAAATACAATCTAAAGAAAGCTCTATTTGTGGGGGGGATGCAGATTTCATTTGGGTACAACATTGCATGACTGCGCAATTACCAGTTAAAGCAGCGCAGTGCCAAATTGTAAAAAGTCCTTCTGGTCATTGAGCTGCCAAATCCTTCAGGGCTGAAGTGGTTAAATCTTGGAGTGCTTTGTATATTTATTCCAGATCTGTGCAGTAATCCAGTGCAAAACTTTTCCTGGAATAAAGACTGGTCACTGCTGCTCTCTCCCCTTGTGCAGGATGACTGGTCATGTTTCCGCCCCTCGTGTAGCTTTCTGCAGGCAGCCTGCAGTGGGTGGGGCCTACTGGACCCCTCCCACAGCTCTACTCTGCACAGGCTATCTACAGCATAGTGATGAAGTCAATGCCACTGCAAATCTGGGTTTGAAAACACATTTGATATACAAAAATTGGATTTATATTCTTTGTGGTCATTGAGGAATACAGTCACCGGCCACTTTATTAGAAACACCTTGCTAGTACTGGGTTGGACCCCCTTTTGCCTTCAGCACTGCCTTAATTCTTCATGGCTTAGATTCAACAAGGTGGGGGAAACATTCCTCAGAGATTTTGGTCCATATTGACATGATGGCATCATGCAGTTGCTGCAGATTTGTCGGCTGCACATCCATGATGTGAATCTCCTGTTCCACCACATCCCAAAGGTGCTCTCTTGGATTGAGATCTGGTGACTGTGGAGGCCATTGGAGTTCAGTGATCTCATTGTCATGTTCAAGAAAGCAGTGGTGAGATGATTTGAGCTTTGTGACATGGTGCATTATCCTGCTGGAAGGAGTCATCAGAAGATGGGTACACTGTAGTCATAAAGGGATGGACATGGTCAGCAACAATACTCAGGTAGGTCGTGGCATTTAAACGATGCTCAATTGGTACTAAGGGGCCCAAAGTGTGCCAAGAAAATATGCCCCCCACCATTACACCACCAGCCTAAACCATTGATACAAGGCAGAATGGATCCATGCTTTCATGTTGTTTACACCAAATTCTAACCCTACCATCTGAATGTAGCAGCTGAAATCAGGACTCATCAGACCAGGCAACGTTTTTCCAATCTTCTATTGTCCAATTTTGGTGAGCCTGTGTGAATTGTAGCCTCGGTTTCCTGTTCTTAGCTGACAGGAGTGGCACCCGGTGTGGTCTTCTGCTGCTGTAGCCCATCTGCTTCAAGGTTCGATGTGCTGTGCATTCAGAGATGGTATTCTGTATACCTTGGTCGTAAGGAGTGGTTATTGGAGTTACTGTTGTCTTTCTGTCATCTCGAACCAGTCTGCAGTTCCCATTCTCCTCTGACATCAACAAGGCATTTTTGTTCACACAACTGCCGCTTACTGGATATTTTCCCTTTTTCGGACCATTCTCTGTAAATCCTAGAGATGGTTGTGTATGGAAATCCCATTAGATCAGCAGCTTTTGAAATACTCAGACCAGCCCGTCTGGCACCAACAAACATGCCACATTCAAAGTCACTTAAAGCGGACCTTCAGTCATTTTTTCATCTTTCCAGCTATTAAATCTTCTGCCCTTGTTGTTTTAACTTTGGATAGCAAAACAATTTTTTTCTGCCAGTAAATGCCTTATACAGCCCACTTCCTGATTCTTGTCTGGTAAAAAGCCTAGGCTTATGACATCATGTACAGCTCTCTCACTCGTGAGTTTGTCAGGAAGGGAGGTGGGATGAGTCAAAAGAGGGCCAATGAGAGCTGCAGAGCTGGAGGTGGGTGTCTGTATAAATCCAGGAAATGAACAGGCAGCAGCTTCAGCTGCCCACAGTTAAAATGGCTGCAGCCAGACTTAGTGGAGGAATATTTCTGCAGCATATTTGGCAAGTACAGAATCACAGTATATATAAAATAATATACAAAATGGTTGGAGGGAAGCTTCAGAATGGCAAAGATATTTTTATTACAAGTTATGTGAGCAGACTGCAGTTCCTCTTTACCACTTAAGAACCGGTAGGATTTGCCCCCTTAATGACCAGGCCATTATTTACGATACAGCACTGCATCGCTTTAACTGACAATTGTGCGGTCGTGTGACGTTGTACCCAAACAAAATTGACGTCCTTTTTTTCCCACATATAGAGCTTTCTTTTGGTGGTAATTGATCAACTCTGCGGTTTTTATTTTTTGCGCTATAAACAAAGAGCGACAATTTTGAAAAAAAAATTTTTTTTTTTTGCTATAATATCCAAAAAAAAATAAAATAAAAAAATAAATGTATTCATCAGTTTATATTTTACATATTTTTGGTAAAAAAAGAAAAAAAAATCACAATAGGCGTATATTGATTGGTTTGCACAAAATTTATCGCGTCTACAAACTACGGGATAGATTTAGGAACCTTTTTTTTTGTATTGTTTCTACTGGTTATGGCGGTGATCTGCGATTTTTAGTGGGACTGCGACATTGCGGCGGACAAATCTGACCCCAAATGACAATTTTGGGGACCAGTGACATTATTACATTGATCAGTGCTAAAAAAAAAGTGCCCTGATTAATGTAAACATGACACTGGCAGGGAAGGTGTTAAGTGTGTTCTAACTGTAGGGGATGATGGGCTGCCTGGGAAATGACAGAGATCACTGTTCCCGATGACTGGGAGCAGAAGATCCCTGTCAGAATGTGGATCACCCTTGTTTACACTGGCAGATCCCTGTTCTGCCTCTGTACTAGGTGATTGCGCGTCGCCGGCAGACATCGAGTCTGCCTGACCCGTGGGCATGACCGCCCGCAACTGCGCCTGCTTGAGTTGACGTACAATGGCGGCAATTCACTCAGGAGAGCCAACTTGCCGCAGTTCAACTGCGGCGGGTGGTCGTTAACTGGATAAATCCCCTTTCTTCCCCATTCTGATGCTCAGTTTGTGCTTCAGCAAGTCATCTTCACCATGTCTAGATGTCCATATGCATTGAGTTGCTGCCATGTGATTGGCTGATTAGCAATTTGTGTTATCAAACAATTGAACAGGTGTACCTAATAAACTGTCCGGTGAGTGTATGTTTAAACGGATATTTTGTGTCTGTATTATTCACATACCGGCTGTACTAAACCATAGTGTGTGACTACTTGTAGTAGCATACTGCCCAACTTTTCGAAATGGGAATGAGGGACACCTATCAGCAAAAGTATGTAGGCATAGGACACACCCCTTGCCACGCCCCCTTAAAGGAGAATTGCACACAAAAAAACAAGATTGGTTAAACCCACAAGTCCTTTTTTTTTTACCACTGCTGTTCCTTTATATTGGTTTTTGGAATTTATAAATGCAGCAATTTAGAAACCAGATAAAAGGTTTAGCGCTGGAAAACACTTTTTGATAGATACAAAGTGCGTTTTATATACATCTCTATAGATCAGACCAAAATGATGGACAAATGAGGAGGAATGAGGGACAGAGCTCCACATCAGGGACAGTTGGGACCTACGGTAGCCTGGTGTAGGAGGTGACACACATTCTACTGACACACACACAGTCACTTCCTCCTCCCGTGCTCATTCCTCTTCAGCCCACAATGTCTTCCTGTTTGTACTGACAGCGTGACTACTGTCCTGTGACTGGGAGATCCCATTGTGGAGGAGAGGGGAGGAGAGCAGTACACTGAGCACTGTACATAGCAGTGCCCCCTCCCCGTGCCTCCCCTGGTGGTGTGAAGTGGTACGCTCCTGAAGCTGTCATGTGACGGAGCTGTCAGTGTGGACCTGGAAGAGAAGATGTGGGGATCGATGTTGGTGTGTGTTGTCCTGGCGGTGTGCGGACCGGGGCTGGCTCAGGATTTCCCTCCGGTGAGTGTCAGCTGATTGCCGGTATAGGAGGGCGATACAAGTCCCAGCAGTGAGATACCCCCTGATAATACACAGACAGATCTGTCAGTAATCCCCCCTCTGATCCATGCTGTATCTCCGGGTGTAGTGTACCCTGAGCTGTGTGTTTTCTTCCTGTGCTCAGTAATGGGGTGCAGTGTACTGATCACTGACATGAATAATGGCACTTCAAGAAGAACTAAAGGCAAAACTCTTTTTTTTTTTTTTGTTTGTTTTTGTTTTGTAGTTTTGGATGAAGGATTAGAGCACATCTGTTTTTATTGCTGTCTGTTCCCCCATCACACTAAGCCCTGGTTCACACCAGTGCGGTGTTGAAATTGCGCTACTTTGGTGCCATTTCAAAGCTGCAGATCTGTGCGATTTCATTGTGGCTTGTGACTTCATTTAACAGAAGTCAGTGCAAGTCTCCAAAAAAGTAGTGCAGGAACCTTTTTCAATGTCGCTGCGACTTGAGTTGCAACCATTTGAACTGTTCCATCGCTGCAAATAGGGTGTGACTTTTGTCAGAAATGATATTTGCACAGAACAAATGTAGATGCAGCTACACAGAATAAATACCTTCCATGAATGTTTTCAAAGCGGACCTTCCTGGAAAAGTGGAATATCTGCTTCCTTGCATATACTTCAGGGTTCTGTTTTTGGTAAAGTGTTTTCTCTTTTTTTTTTTTTTTTTTCTTTACTAGGACAATAATGACATTGTGCTTTTATTTTTAGTACACAGAGGACTGCAGAAGTGGAACTTACCCCCCCTCAGGACCTACGTAAGTTACAAAGTATTTTTTAGGAAGTTTGTTCTTCTAGTTACCACTTTGTGTTTTTTATTGGTAAGATTGTTGTCACTGGTGACCTTGTTACACCTGCTTTATAGAGAAACATTTAACAGGGGAAGTAGCTATGTATTAAAGAGGCATCTGAGATCACAGTGGGCCATATTTACTACTCTGTTTGAAGGGACAATGGTATCAAACTGTCTATATACCCTGAATGCATCTATGTGCATTCTGCAGCTACTATTTCTGAATCTAGTTAATTTCTAATGAAGTAGCACAGAGTTTTAGGCTGGGTACACACGCAGGGCAGCTATCAGAAATTTTTGAGCCCCTTACAGTTTTAGACCTGGCCCCCGCCCCCCCCCCCCCCCTGAGCCTGACCTCCAACATTCCCCAGGGCTTAGCTATGAGCCACCCTACCGAATCCATCTGTAAATATGTCAGCCCCCCCTCCACACACCTGTATATTTGTCTGCCCCCCCCCAACATGTAAATATGTCAGCCCTGCCCCCCCCCACACACACCTGTATATTTGTCTGCCCCCCCCCACACACACCTGTATATTTGTCTGCCCCCCCCCCACACCTGTATATTTGTCTGCCCCCCCCCCAACATGTAAATATGTCAGCCCTGCCCCCCCCCACACACACCTGTATATTTGTCTGCCCCCCCCCACACACACCTGTATATTTGTCTGCCCCCCCCCACACCTGTATATTTGTCTGCCCCCCCCCCCCAACATGTAAATATGTCAGCCCTGCCCCCCCCACACACACCTGTATATTTGTCTGCCCCCCCCCACACACACACCTGTATATTTGTCTGCCCCCCCCCACACACACCTGTATATTTGTCTGTCCCCCCCCCACACACACACCTGTATATTTGTCTGTCCCCCCCCACACACACACACATACCTGTATAAATGTCTGCCCCGCCAAGAGCTAATGGAGAAAATGGTAATTTGTTGGAGAATGACTATGGTATATGGGCATTAACTAAAAATAGGATCTGTAACACTGAAAGGAACATGCCAACTGGGTCAAATAACCAACTAAGTTATAACCAACATTATGCATGACCACCCATATAAAAAAAAGCACCTCTCTGTGTTAATATATAAAAAATATATACACATTTATTAGTGTCCCAATGTAAATAGCCATAATATAGAAAAAGAATGATCATACAGAACTAAAACAAGACAGCTAAATACAAAATATACAATCTAGAATAGCAATAATCACACAAGCTTTAATATTATTTTATCCATTTTTATAAACCTACTATTGGATTTATCTTTCTCTACCCCACTCACTACATTTGTAGTCCAATTACGCTAATTCACTTTTTTACCTTTTTAGGATTTCTGTTTATCTCATATCCTTTCTTGTTTAAAGTAAATTGACAATCACCTCGTTTAGACTGCATATGTTGTTATACACAAAAATCTGCTGTACTGTAGTTCATTTTCCTAGTTATGGATACACTTGTACTATGTATATTGTACATTCATGTATATTGTCTTCATATATCAATAAAACTTTATTGAGAGAAAAAAATAAAAAGAGAATTACACTCTAACCCCTAAAACACTTAAAACATTTCCAAAGCAAAAGCAGCAAGAAACCAGTACATGCATAATTATATATGCCCTGTTGCAATAAATCAAATGAATGTCCCAATGTATGATGGACACTGATAGTGATACATTATTAAAAACGATCGTTTAGCAATCTACATTCAAGAATGGATCCAGATCCAAATAATATTTGATATGCTGCATCTCCAGCTTGTAATTCTGCCATGCATAAAAATATGATAAATATTCTATATACATACAGAGGGGCAAAAAAGTATTTAGTCAGCCACCAATTGTACAAGTTCTCCCACCTAAAAAGATGAGAGAGGCCTGTAATTGTCATCATAGGTATACCTCAACTATGAGAGACAAAATGTGGGAACAAATCCAGACAATCACATTTGTCTGATTTTTTTTTTTTTTTTTTTAAGAATTTATTTGCAAATTATGGTGGAAAATAAGTATTTGGTCAATATCAAAAGTTCATCTCAATACTTTGTTATATATCCTTTGTTGACAATGACAGAGATCAAACGT